>NW_010521361.1:0-1800 GCF_000687285.1 Phaethon lepturus | reverse complement strand
AGCCTTAATGATTCTGTGATTCTGTGTACTGCCTCATCACATCACAGTGAATCATCTAGTAATGAAAAAGAGTTTGCTCCATAAATGTTAGTTCCTGATAAGCTGAATGTTTAACTCTCTGTCATTTCTTACCATGGATAATCCTTGAAGGTGGAATCCTAGAAAACGGTTTCAGTATTTTAAAATTTTTCCCTGAAGTGTAGAACAGAAAACCTTTTCTTTTGGTTGATTTTAATGCAAAATTTTCTTGTTACTACTGTAATTAAATCAGAAATTATTCTTAAGGAGTACAGCAGTGACTTGTTATGCATCTCTTGTCTACTGACTTGAGAGTGATGGGTTGCTGGAAATGTCTGCACATGCCCTGCCAGGAGGGGCATATCGGAACATATGGTGGTGTGGTAGAGTCCAAGGAGATGCTGTAGTTTTTGACTACTGTGAGTCTCTCCAAGTGACACATGTATTTCATGCAACTGTACTATTACCACTGTGATACTGAATCTGTTTCTCAAGTTTTCAAGACCTCCACATTCACTAGTCTCTTCTGAAAAAACAGTCCTGCCTTACCTGTGCAAGCATGTGCCCTGCATATGAGCTGGCTGAGATGATGCCACAGTTCTTCCTTCTGTGCGCATCACCATTGGAAACTCCAGGACCATTTTCAGCATCTTTACTTCCCACTTAGCATGACATACAACTTTAACAAGTACACAATAAGAGTCAATACATGACATTCAAATTTTTAAAAGGCTTCAGTCTGCTGTCCCAGATATGGGTTCTTCCACCCAGTGTGCAGAAAGCCGAAAAACACACAGAGTCGAGATATTTGCTTTTATACCAAATCTGTGCAGAGTTGGGTGCTAGGTGGTAGGTCTACAAAGCTAGCACACCTCTCTTAACAAACGGATGATACCGAAAAGTTCATTCCCCCCTTTTCTTTAAGCTTTGTAAATTCCTTTACAAAGGTTCTAAGTTGTCATATTTCATTACCTTAGGCAAAGCCCAAACTCTCATAGCCAGTTTCTTCAGCTTATACCACAAAAGGCAATTGACGGCTGTTAGTACAATGACAAACACCAACAATATCAAAAGTGGGTGAACTAAAACATTCAGAGTTTTTCTGCAGAGGGTGAGTATCCTGAAAAGATATCCCACCAATGATGGGTGGTATCAGATTCAATTTGGCTAGACAATCCAACAAGTTTGTCTCTAGCTATCACTGTCTTAATGATAGACTCGGCTAATATCTTATTTCGTTTCTTTAAGTGTTCTCAAAGATCCTGAGATTGGTTCAATATCTCATTTAATTTCTTTAGAGATACACTTGCATGACTTAAATTTAAGCTCTCATAATGCCAAAACATTGCTGCTTGTTCTTCTGTATATGCAAAAAATGAATATATATGTCCATGCCAAGTTAAATGAGTTCTATTCTTAAGACACCCTACGAATGGGGTGGTCACGCTATATTCTTCAACTACTGATCAATTGTTAGTCACTAAGCACACATATCTAGCATTAACCTCTACAAACATTTTGAACACGTTAGGAGATAGGATCATCCATTTACAACTGTTAACAGAATGTTCTAACAAGCAGGGTTCATACAATTGGGATTGTTGTCCACACAAGGTGCCATCAGAGGTGGTTTCACAAAGATCTAAATTGTATGTTTTATTATAACCAATATACTTCCCTCGGAATTCTGGTAACCAATATTCTAGGTTCTCTTGACTCGAAAAGAGTGTTGACAGAATTAAAAATTTACACATTGTTTTAGGGTGGTTTCAAGGATTCCCG
>NW_010521360.1:14738-36690 GCF_000687285.1 Phaethon lepturus | reverse complement strand
AAGGTACGCACAGATTCCCTAAATTCAAAACCAGAAGATGAAAGGTACGCACAGATTCCCTAAATTCAAAACAAGACGATACCCCTGTGTTAATTGCTGAGTGATTATGCAAGTCCTAATATGACATGAACATCATTGCTTTTACCAAGAAACTTCTAATCTCACCAAAACTGTCCTTGTTAGCTCAACAGAGTATGTTTCCCACGATCCCACATTGACTGGCATTTGTGATGTTGCCTTTCTTAAACCTCTTACCTGGGTCACTCCATTCTCACTCTCCAAATACTGGCACAATATTAGATTTCTTCTGGTCCTCTGGAAACTCACCAGTGTTCCAAGACATTAAAAATCAACACTAAATGCCCGGACAATTCCTTGGCCACCTCTGGTAAAATTATTGGATGCAGGTTGTTCAGATTCAGTGTTATGAAAATTATCATCTTTGGCACTTTGTAAAAGAAACTATTTCAGCAGCAGCATAGTACTATATGAGAACGTACCTTGGCTTTTCCTCAAATACAGAACAGAAATGCTTCTTGGGCATTTCTGGTTTTTCTGCATTGTTATTAAATGTTCTACCATATCCACCTAGGAACAGACTAGCACATTGTTCAGGTACTTAACGCCCACCCCACAATGCATGCATGTGCACACGCAGACACACACAATTTTTGATGTTTCACTACCTTGGCTATAAGTTCTCCTTGTGTACTTTGCCACCCCACAATGCATGCATGTGCACACGCAGACACACACATTTTTTGATGTTTCACTACCTTGACTATAAGTTCTCTTTGTGTACTTTAATTATCATAATTTTTCTATTCTTTCCGGCATCTAGGCCGTGTGGTGTTATCAATTTACTTTTTCTTCTTCTTTTATATAACGGTGATAACAAATACTCATTTTCCTTCCAAGCTGGGCTGTTCAACAAATCTTACCTTTTTTTCTTGAACACAGAATTGTGGCTTTTGAGATAGAAGCAGAAATTCTGAATCTGGCTGCAGTGGGGCCAGGATGCCATTCCCACTGAATCTCAAAGCTTCCGAGGATGGCAATCCAGCTCCTGTCCTGTCCAAGGATCCTCCACCGTTTAACTGTCATTGCAAAGCTATTCAATAGTGATATTCGATGTAGAGCACCATCCTCCAGAGATACTCAAACCTCATTTCATTTGTGGCCTGAATCATATCTGCATTGCTACCTACCAGGGTAAAGATTAACAAATACTAGACAACAGAGCTGAAAATTATCGGTAATGACACGTAGTCTGTATCTAATTCTTTTGTAATAAAAAAATTCAGCATCACCATGATTTCCACTGCTTAATTTCTAAACTTAGAAATGAGATACAGCATCGGTCACGTCTGAGAGATGTGCGTCTCTGAGAAGAATTTGTGACAAAATGTATGTGGCACACTGGAACAGATGTGTCTTTGGCATTGGGGATCTCAGATGCTCCATAGATTCTTGCATCAATACCATCTTTCAAACGGACAGGTGTTCTAACAGAATAAAGTTACAGTTAGGGGAATATTGAGGTACTAAAGGATGCTTTTATTCAAACTTCAGTAAGAGGTCTTCAGGACTTCAAAATATCCTGCCATTTTCTTTGGGTGTTTAAACCAAGGTTCGGCCTCATATTAGTTACTCATATTGGCAGATATTGGCCAAAAAAACCCACAAACCTCAACAACCAGCCTCAACGTCTCTTCTAAACATATATCCCACATGTATTCTGGTTAACGGGAGAAGCACCTGATTTTGTCAGCAGGCGGTAATGGTGAGAGGAGCAAAGGTGACCAGAAGGACTATGAAATGGTTGTGCCCCCACTTGTGAACACCGAGAGAATGCTTGCCTTGTGCTGTAGCAGCGGGGCGTTTTGGGAAGATAGCCGTATATTCGATAAAGCTAACCCCACTTGTCGTTTCCCCTATACTTTATAAATTGGCTATATATATATATGGGGCGAAATTCAGCCATTAAGCTGAGAGTTTGCTGGCGGAAACGGTGCAGACCGTTTACCAGAATGCCTTGGGAAGCTGAACAAACTTTCTTTCCGTGCTGTGCTCATGGGAACATGAAGTTTTCTCTCACAGAGGTTAAAATGTTTGAAAAGTGGAGCCCTATATAAAATTCTGTTTGTGCAGCTGAAGTTCTGATACTGTTTACCTGAAATGTTTCTATAATTCCTAAACTTTTGAGTTTCAGGTTGGTGATTTGCGAGTAGCAGATTGCACTCTCCTGAACTAAATCTAACAAGCACCACAAAGTGAAAATAAACTGGAGAGACTTGAAATAAAAATGACTTCAAGAAATCTAAGCGTGGTGGGGTTTTTTGTTTCTTTTTTTTTTTTTTCCTCCCACTTTAAGCCAACTAAACTCCCAACACATTCTGATCATCTCGCCACAGTGTGTCTGTGCTGGTGACAACTGATTCATGTGTGCATTTACATATCCCCTCAGTGCCAGCAGCAGAATACAAAATGGGTCCTCCTGCTCTGGCAGATGACACAGCGCTGGCAAATCAGGAGGAGCTGTCAAAAACAGCTGTCCATTAAAAGAGTTTGCGGAAACAACTAAGAGCTGTTTGAAAATGCTAGGTGGTAGAATTTAATTGGTGTAGCAACTGTTCAAAATTAAGATTAAAAAGGACCAGTCGGTACAGGTGGGTTTCAGGTTTAGGGAGTGTTTTTGTATGTGGATATTTACATTTGGGATATAAACAATTAAGTTTATATTTCCTCTGCCTCTTTCCGCTTCTGCTCATGCTCCATCCCCTGGGTCAGAAAGTTCAGGCATGTCCATAACTGATCTGCTGCCATAAAGCGCAGCAGCTATCCACACTGGTACCCAGGCAATGTTATTTTAGAGATAAAGGGAAAAATGTGAATTTCATGTTTTTTAAAAGCAGCCTGTCTGTGTAGATGCAAATGCTACTGTGCTGCTCTGCGGGTGCATTATTAGCTGCCCGTGCGGGCAGGGATGTGGTGAGTCCTCTACGGTGGGAACAAGATGCAGGCACAGACGGCCCAAGCGGAGCTTCCAGCAAGTGTGTTCGATTACACCATTCACCCTGTTTAAAGACCACATTTGTCTCAGCACAAAAAATTGCATGCACATAAATGAAGGACTTTGTGAAGTTTTCCCTTTAGTATGAATGTAATCCTGGGAAAAGAGGCCATTGTAACAGCCCAGACAATTTCATTTTTCTCTAGGAGCTTGATCTGAATGTGCTGGGGGCAACGGTAAGCCCTGCTTTGGCTTAGGTGGTCTCTGAATCAGAAACTTGACTATGGAATAAATGGAGCAGAATAGAAACACAGGCAAGCAAAACTATTTGGCAAAAACTAGAGATTCTCCATATTCTCCCTAGTTTAGCTGAATATTTTGTTCACTAAAAACATTTGAAAAGATTCTGAAATGAACTCAGTATGTTTAATTTTGACAGTGTCGAAACAAAATTATTTTCATTTTGCAACTTAAAAGATCTTCTATTTAAAATTTTTCTCTTTTTTTTTTTTTCCTTCAGAGAAAAATATTCAAAATCTCAGGAAAAGGTTTTCTTCAAGCCCAAATAAGAGTAATTCTTTTCTGGGCTTTTTTTTTTCCTTCTACAGTAGGCTTTAGCACAGGCAAGCAGAAGATCTGCATTTAGTTCTCCATTTTGCCACCAAGTCCTCATCACAGCGCCTCGGGCACTGACTCTACTTATGTGCTTTAGCGTGGCGCATCTGTAAGTGTGTATCTAAAACCTTTCTAGTACTTTGATTACTTGGTACTTACTCTTTTCCCAATACGAGTAAAAATCTCCTTGGTGCTTCCATTTTAGAAAGCAAACACTGTGGGGCACTAACTGCAGCCTGTCCACGGCAGGTCGGCGAACTTGGTCTCAGGCAGCGAGCGGCGAGAGGCAATAAGTAGTAAGTATCCAGCCTAGATTTCTCCTTACTTGAAACATAGAGCTTTACATCTTGAAAGAATTCAGAATAGGCATGGACATTCTGCAATAGTATTTTGTAAGTTTTAGAGAGATTGAGTTTTTACCTTGGTTATAACTTTTTAATATGTTGGACCGCGGGTTTGGTTTGTTTGCTTTAAATAAAATCTGCTGTAAAACATAAAAAAAATAAAACCATTGCAGCAAATCAGAAAGCATGCAGGCACTAAAAGTACATTTCCTATTCTGGAACAAAAAATAGAAGTTAAAAAGGCATTAGGCTCGGTTTCCCAGCAGAAACCTTACAGTAATGCCTGTGACTGCAAGTATATAGCTCACTGTATGTAATACATTGCAACTAGAAGTAGCAATGACAGCTGGTGGGTTAGTAAACAGATTTCATTTCAGTTTTTGTCTGAAAATTATACAAATTTTTCTTTACTATGATTCTTTGCTATATCTTCTGTTTCCATTTAACGATGAGGCCATTTCCAATTTGTATCCAAGCTCTGTTAAATATTTTATTGGACTTTACACAAATAAATGAAACAAACAAACATAATTTTGAAACACTTGAGTGAAGTTTGTAGTCTATTGGAATGATTAAAAAATATTGGTCCTAACAGAGTTTGGAAGATGGTGGGCATAAATGGAAAGCATGTTAACAACCTCGTATGCACATAGTGCCACACACACCAATAAAACCCAACACATCCTTTTACGGTGTTTTACTTGAAGAGAGACGTATTTTTTCCTTAGTATTTTCTGAAATTTCCTTCAAGTAATTTCTTTTTTCCACCCCTTCCTTCCCTAAACTGCCTCAAAATCCTCTGAACTGATGTAGGTTTGAGGAAAAAAAAAACTTTTAAAAAAAGCAGAAGAAAGGAAATGCTGGAAGTGATCCAAAAGACATTATTTAATGACACAAAATCATCAAGGCTCACTTTGTTTCTCTGCATGGACATGTACAGGTAGGAAGGGAGAGAGAGGGATCTCCAAATGGATTGGGCAAGTTCAATTAAAAAAAAAAAATCCTACTTATATTTGCATTAAGAACTATACTTAAACATCTATTTTATGACAAATTGCCAACAACTCTTCGTTGGCCAAAACTGTAAGTTTTGAGTCAGACACACACCCAGCTCCCAGGAACAGTAGCAGGGGTTGCTCACACAACTTTGTGTGCAGGGTGTAGCCTCGGGGCAACAGCCAGCCATGTCTAAGATGAAATCTGTTACTTCAGTACTTCTTTTCATATACGTACAAGCAGATATATGTAGATTAGCAAGCTACAGCCAAGGATGTAATAGAGCTTTACTGCTTTGTTTCTACCACTGCAACCTCTTGCTGCAGAGACTTCACAGAAACATAAAAAATCCCTGATATGAGATTATAAAACTACTCTAGACTGAATCATGGAATCACAGAATCATAGTTTGGGTTGGAAGGGACCTTTCAAGGTCATCTAGTCCAACCCCCCTGCAACGAGCAAGGACATCTTCAACTAGAGCAGGTTGCTCAGAGCCCCGACCAACCTGACCTGGGATGTTTCCAGGGATGGGGCATCCACCACCTCTCTGGGCAACCTGGGCCAGGGTTTCACCACCCTCATTGTCAAAAATTTCTTCCTTCTATCTAGTCTGAATCTGCCCTCTTTTAGTTTAAAAGCATCCCTCCTTGTCCTATCACTACAGGCCCTGCTAAAAAGCCTGTCCCCATCTTTCTCCTCAGCCCCTCTCCGCCCCGGCAGCTGCAGGAAGGTCTCCCCGGAGCCTTCTCTGCTCCAGGCTGAGCCCCCCAGCTCTCCCAGCCTGGCCTCCCAGCAGAGCTGTTCCAGCCCTCGGAGCGTTGCTGGGGCCTCCTCTGGGCCCTCTCCAAGAGGGCCATGTCTCTGCTGTGCTGAGGGCTCCAGAGCTGGACGCAGTAAGCCCAGCAAGCGCGAAGCAAACGCGGTGTTAGATGCTCTCTCATAGACCAGTTTCAAGATTGCATTATTCAAGGCAAAGAGCAAAGTGCCATACCGCTGTGGTGGAAGCTCTCAGACTTCCTTGAAATGATACTAAAACCCCCGCACACCAGGCCACTGAAAAGCTATTTGAACTAAGTAAAGCTGCCATGATGTTATCTCCAGGGCAAAATCCAAAAGCAATCTCGGGGTCCAGCCACATACAATGGGGTCAACTGCACAGGCAACACTGATCTCAGCCAGAGCTAAGGCAGCTCTAAATACAAATGTAAATGGGGAAACAAGAAAGGGAGATATAAAGAAATGAGGGATCATTCTTAAATCAAAAGCTACGGCAGGTCACACCGCTCACTCATCTGTGTGTGCGCTTCGTGATTCTCATTCAGTTCTTCTGGATTCTCAAACAAAGTGCAGAGTCCTAAAAATATTTGGAACTATTACAAAGCATAAATTATAAATGTGTCGAGAAAATGGAAAAAGGTGTCTTGGGCCTACTTAGAGCACAAAATGATCTCAACCATTATTCAACAATGATATGAAGATCTTTTATTTCATTTCTTCTTAACAGTTCCCTGTGTTTGCTATCATTTCTTGCCCAGCACCGTGTCAATAATTACTAAATTAGCAGGACGCCTGTACAATTTCAGCTCAAGTGTTATTACTGACAAGTCAAACAAAGAAAGCTGATCGAAAAGATGGGACTCCATCTCCTTATTTAAATGGACCGTGTTCACAGAAGAAGATTGAAACTCCTTTTTCTTCAAAGGAAGAAGGGAAGGGTATAGTTTACATTTTGTGCTGCTCAAGGACAGAGAGTCAGAGGAAATGCCTTTTTAATGTAAACCTCTTTTCATTTCCGAGGGACAAAAATGAAGGTTATTTAAAAGAATCATGCTTGGTGGAAGAAGTAATTATGTATTTTTTTCAAATCTCGGAGGAATAATGCTTTTATATTTCCCTGAGATGACCCAATTCGCTTTGTGATGTGCTCCCTTAAATGTAAGTGTGCTGACTTCTGTGAACCTCGTTGTTTTTAGTGTCTAAAGAAACTCCTCTCGCACCAGCGTGTTGATTGATTTTGGCTCTGTACCAGTGCCCAAATATTCATAAAGCTATTGCTGGTTCATACAACCCACAAGTGAAAATGGTGTGTAATATCTCCTCCTGGATATCTCCAAAATACTCACGTGTAATCACATGTTCAAATTAATTTATTGAAAAGTATTGCTCTGACACAGCATCCAAATCTAGAACTCATTTGGGCTGGAGAGCTCCATAATCTGAAAGTTCCTAAAGGATTTCCAGGATCATGCAGACCTTTCTTAATATTTATTTGATGTTTTCTCTTTGAGATAATTTTGGTGCAATAAATGTGAATACCTATTGGCATGCCTAAAAATGTGAAATAGGATGCAGTTCTGTAACCTTCCTCAGAGGTCTGTCTACCTTTACTATTTCATTACTCCAGTGGCTCATTCCCGAAAAAGGAAGAGGTTTCACAATGAAGTTCAACAGCTCTTTCGTTTCTGAATTCGAACCACCTACTTCAACACTGTTGAAAGTGTCCTGGGATGGGTTTTTTAGGCAGCAGCTATGAAAATATAGAAAAAAAGAAAGAGAAAAAAAGAACCATAATCACCCTAATATGGTAAAGCAGAAAAGGGGACAAATTCCATCAGTCTCAGTCATCTAACTATTAGTATGTGCTGCTCTCCTAAATCTGGAATTTATTTAGCTGTTGTCACTTACCATGTAAACAAGGCAACAGAGACTACTTAAATCTATAAAATTAGACATCAGGTTTTAGGGCCTTTCATTTTTTTTGATGAGGCCTAGGAAAGGTCCTAATCGCTCACTGGCTCTCTGGGCACTGCCTTAATGCAAATAAATAAACAATGATGAAGTTAACAACTGCCGCATCTCACTGACATTTTTCAAACCTTAAAAATTATTCTATTTCAATTTTTTGTCAAAAGTTCTGAGCTGAGTTCTCACTAGCTCCAAAGCAAGTCACTTCTGTTCCCACAGAGCTGAATCCAATTACTAATTTCACTTGTATTACACCCTATTCTACTCCTTAATTCACAATCAGAGGAATAACTAGCTTAATGTCTGTCATCTGCTACTTGCAATTCTACAACCTCACAGGCCAGGATACAATTATGCAAACCGAACCATTTTCTAGGCTTGAACCATTTAGAAATCATCTTTTTCTGTTTAATCTTCCTGAATTTTTTTTTTTTGCAAAATAGACTGTTCTCAAAGCTTTAATTTTCATGAAAAGACGGAATACAGAACACTCTTTTCCCAAAACACAAGCATTTCAAAAAATGTTACCAACTGAAAGCAAAGAAACAGATTTTTACACAGATTTTTGGAAATGAGTGGGGATATTGCAGTAGACTTCACTTCAAAAAAGCACCAGTCCTTTTTAATGTTGAAGATATTTTTGAGGCCAGCTGCAAAGTGATCTAGTAATGATGCTAATGACTTATTTAATTATTTGCCTCGTATTCAAAATCATCTGTAAGACCTTTAGGTATGCATCTTCTATTTCTGAAGATGTCATAGGAAATGTAGAACAAAATGAGAAAAAAAAAGAAATATAGATCCTGAATCAGGTAAAACTTGAATTTTCACTTTATCACACAAGGAGAAGAGATATTCTGTGAAAATGAAAGACAACAGATATTTGAATATACTTCTTGCAGAATGCACAAATTAATCTGTGGTCCTCTAGGCCACAAGATATTTATTGAGAATAAAAATTTAGCAAGAGACAAGAAATTACTAAAGCTGTATCCTAAGACTCTTGATTCAATTTGAGAAAATTAAGTACTTTAAATGGTACCTAATCTCCACAGAAAAAAGAAACAACTTTCCTCAATGTGTACATTATATCATGTTATTTATTCGGGAGTTTCTTGCACCCTCTTGTGAAGCATCTGGTTCTGATCGCTGCTAGGTTCAGTCTAGGGAAGTAGGTGGGATTGGTCTGATCCTCCATAAGCACATTCACTGCTACCTAAGCAGAGCCATATCTGGGGTAACGTGTAGCTACACCTTAGTAATGAGTAACATCACACAAGGAGAAATTACATACACATTCCCCTGATACTGGGAGAATTTGGCAGAAAAGGGATAGCTACCCAAATTGGACTAAGAAGTAAAGAATTGACTTCCACGTCTTTGGAAAAAAAAAAATTATGCCATCTAGACAGCTTTGCGTGAGATTCATGTAAAGTCATTTTAGGCAGTGAGAAAATGGATGTCTACTTAACTTAATACTTAATATTACTTAATAATAGTACTTAACTGTACTATTATTCCAGGAGAAATGTTCTCCTTATTCCTACGTTGCCAGTCCATGCAGGAAGGAAACAATGATTGCTCATGCTAGGATGGATTTTCTTTTTAAGCAGACTTGTGATGGTGTTTACTTTGGCAGGGAACAAATTTAGTACTAGTTAAAACCTTTTTTGTTGACTTTTACACTCATTACATGCTGTTGTAGCAACTCATGAAAATTATTAAGAGAAATACAAATAACCAAATGTTTTTTAAAATCACTGTTTGTTGCCTTTGAGTCAAGTAATCACATCTTTGTATTTAGAGAACTGAGATATAGGAAAAAAGTATGGCACTCCGAGGAACTAGTTCATTACAGTGTATTTTGCAATATTAATATTGTGTAAGGAAGCCGGGAGTCTGGAATAAAGGTTGAAAGAAACTCTAAAAATATGTTAGCTTATCTCTAAATTATTAGTTTTTTACCACTAAGATTCCTGAGGGAATGTTCATAACTTCAAAGTAATCACAGCGACAGTGCACTGTAAACTGTTCCTTCCAACACGCAATCTGTTTGGCCAAGATTTATTTCCCCTATACGAGGCAGCTAACTGGAGTACCTTCCGTAAAAGCTTTGTTACCCTACAAATAACTAAATGGGTTTTGGAGGAGAACAGGAATCTCCTAAGGACAATTCAGATCATAGACAGGCTAAATTGCCTCCTTAAGGTGCCTCTCTCACTCCATTGACTACATGGAGAGCCACAGGAGAGTACATTCTTAAGTAGCTTCGTTAAATGCCGAAAGTTAGGTGGAATAAATCTTGGCCTTGTGTGTGAAAGTATTTTTATACGTGGGCCTGATTCATGTTTACATGTTTGCCTCGTGACACTGTACGCTACTTATGCAAGCATTTTTACGTGGTTTAAATCTGCACTTTGTGCACTTGGGCACATTATTACATATATTTTCATCCCGTTAGGAGTGGAATGCAAAAAGAGGGCTTGATGAAAATGGCAGTTTGTTCAACAGTATTTAATTCAAGACAATCAGCTTTGTGTATATATAGTGGGATTCTACAGACTATTCATCATGTGTCTAATCCTGCTCCTATTGAAATAATGTTATATCTTCTTTGGGAGATAGAGACTTGGTCTACGACAAGACTGTTGAATTCTCAGTAAGCACAATTCCGTGGTGTCTATTAAGCAGATGACCTTACTGAGTGATCAGCTGGTTCTGTCTGGCCTTCCTTCAAAACCTATAAAAATATATTGAATGTGCATGAACATACATGCACACAGATGCGTGAAACCATGCATAAGCATTATTGGCTTACACTGAATTTTAGGCACAAGATAATTTCTTCTGGCAATGAAAATCCACAGGAGGCAATTGAATCTTTTAAGTATCCTCTCATAGAGCTCTCTTGTAAATGCCATCCCCCAGGAGAAAATGTTATATCACACTAGAGTTTATAGATGAGTGATGACCACCATTTTCAGAGCAGGCATGGGTCTCCACAGCTGGTATTTTCCTGATTCCGCCATCCGCACAGCTGCTTGTCTAAGTTTCGGCCACCTCGAAAGTCTCTAGTCATGAAAAGTGGACTTACATGCTTAATATTCCATATACTGGCTTTTTTCTTTACAGTAACTCATAGGTTCCTGCCTTCTGATAGGAAAATGTTGATTTAGTGGCAAGATCCTAACTGAGAACTAATTCTTAGGGAAGATGTAAATAGTGCATAAAGACAAAACAAAGCCAGTGCCGTGATCTCAGCACTTGGTGTTATTTGGAGTGAAGTCTTCACACATGCTCCAGGTTCAGCAACGCTCAGCTGGACCTAATAGTGGAAGGAGTCCTTAACAAAAGCAATTTTTCAGCATCATCGTACATCACCTGGGCGCTGGTGCATCTTCTATGAAATTGTTCTTAGGAAAGGGTGCGCTTCTGGTCATTTTGTAAAAAGATGATTGTTCATTTGAAGGGACTGCGGGCTGGGATCTTCAGCTCTCATCAGCTGACACGGCTTCCAGAAAGAAGCAATGCCAACTGACACCTGCTAAGGTCCTGGCACACCAAATTTGAAATGGATTTATGAGTTTCTCTCCCCAATACCAAATGCTATGATGTCTACATCAAACAGTCAATTACATGTGGGCTGCTTCTAAACAAAAGTTTTTCTAATTGTTTCAGATACACCATCTGTTTCCGATCAAAACCATGGTGAAACTGCAAGCCCTTATAAACATCATCCTAGAGTTCTCTTTTGAATGAGATCAGCCTAGTACTGAAGGGTATAACTTCAAAGAGCTCAGAGGTGTTGTTGTTATCCAAATGTACATGAAGCTCATGGGTCTTCCTAGATGAGAGATCTCAAGGAAACAGTTTTCACACTAGTTTTTTGTTTTCACCTACAGGAAAAATACCATGAAGATGGCGTTTTCCAGTTGGGTTTTTTTGTTTCGTTTCTAAAGAAAACTAGACAGAAGTGGTTCAGGATTTATTTATTATTTTCATAAAAAAAGAGTCTCAAGATTTGTTGTTAAATAGATGTCAATAAATATTTCAGCTGCAATCCTCAGAATGATTTTTGTTTTACTACAGGCACCTCTTCCCTTCTAGATACAAGTTTTGTCTTTAACTTCAGGATATTTCTTAACATACTGACCACAACAGTGTTTACATTCCCCAAGCAGGACTCCCTGCTTAGCCCATTCTTCTACTCAGAAATACACTTCAGCGTAGCTGGCATGAGACAAAAAAGAAAACTTCCCTTGGACCAACACCAAAACATTTCAACAAAGATTCTGATCAAAGTGCAAGAAAGAAATGAGAAACAAGAAAGGCAATAGTTGCAACAGCTCAACAGTTATTGTGGAATTTCTTTAGGGAACCAGAAACCATCCTTAAAGAATCTATATGGCGGCTTTAAAGTACGAGCAGCATTTCAACAAAATGCCAAGAAGAAAACTTTCATCAAGGAAGTTTAACCATTTCCGTCAGTTTAGAGGTCAAAGAGGCAGAATGACAATATATTCCAGGGGGAAAAGGCTTCCTCTGTAAGAGGTGAAGAGCAGGTGAAAAGAAGGAATGCATCTGGTTCCAGGAGTCTGGGTACCACGAGTACAATCCAACAGTGTGGGGTTGCAATGCTTTATAGAAAATATGTCTCTCTTTGTGACTGTTACTATGACATTATGGGCAAAAGCTTGCTCTTGGTTAATCTGGCACAGTTCAATTGATCATAGTTGAATAACTCCAGATGTAATAATGTGGAATCTGTCCCATTATATATTCAAACCTGAACTTAATGGATGGAAAGAAAATCCTTTGAATTGTAATAATGAAAGAATAAAGAAAACACAACATGACTATGGCTTAAACACACCAACACCAATCACAAGCCTGGTAATGAAACAGTGTTTACTGGCCATGATATTTTTATTTTCACTTAATCCAAAAGACTTCCTGTGCGTAATTGCTTTGGAAGTTACAGCTCTAAGGCACGACATGTTTTTGTGACGGTAACATCAACGTGTAGAGAGAAACATTAGCGCTCAGTGTCAAGCACACTTGAGTTTTTCAATACACTTGGAGGAAGATACTCATAAAGGCTCATCACAATGGCATGGAGGACTAATATTCCAGACAATTAGGCTTTCTGCTTCAGATGGGACAATTCAAATGCGGATGTCTTTAAAGCACATTTTCATCCCCTTTATTGCTCACAGGAGGAAAAGAGATGCCTTTTTTGTTTATAAAATGTAGGGCTGAAAACTGTCTGAACAGATGCTGGAGGCCATAATGTCTCACTTTCACTGTTGCAGAAACCACCACTTGGTCATCTCATGTCCCTTTCTCACTAAGTCGCATATAAATATGATTATGACTTAAATTGTTATGGTTTGCAGAGGGTTATAGGGGTAGGAAACATAAAGCTGGAGTCAGCCACCTGAAAATCTTCCCTTTCCCTCCGTGACATTTTCTTTAAAACTTAAAAAAATCTGTGCTCGCTAAATAAAATGAAGGTCTTTGCCACCTGAATCTAAATTGAATATAATTGAATACTTGTATGTCAAAGCACTCAGAGACATAAATCCAAGTATCAGCACATCAATAGGAAGCCAATTGGGTCACAAGATAACCTATAGTATATATGATATGTCTTCTTAAAGCTGTTCTCAGAATCCAAGGAATTCTTTTGTTAGATACTGAGTGGATGTCTCTTATTAAGGGGGTGTTTATAATGGTGGACAATGCAATTCAGATATAGAGCCTACACTAGTCTTCCATCAAAGGTAGAAAGAAACCTAATAGCCTAAAATAAATCTGTGCAGTACTTCAATGGCAGAACATTTGAGCAATTTTTAAATGTAGTATTATCAGAAATGTATCTGAGCCTAATGGAAAGCACAATGGTAAAGGAGACCTTGAAACGATCAAGCCCCATTTGTCCAAGATATTATGCAGACAATTTCTAACATTTACTTTTCATGTCTAAACCAGTTAAGAAGCCTCAGCCAACACAAGAAGGAACCCTGGCCTAGTGATATGGACAGAGGATTTCAGGTTCCAACAAGGGATATAAAAGTGAAATTATAATTGCAGGTGGAAGTCTTACAAAATATTCTTATGAATGAAGTCAAGAATAACATTAAGTGATGAACTACTCAACAGGTGAAAGTCTTTTAATTTTACCTTCTTCCTAATTTGACAAGCTCCAAGTTTAATCACAACTGGTAGGGCCAGTGCTTACTATAGAACATATCAAATCCATTATCATTTAGCTGAAAATGGGGTTATGATGACAGGGCAGCAGAGTCATTGCTAATGCTGGCTACTAAGTAGATGAGTAAAGCCAAGTACCTGAGTCTGATAAGCTGAAATGTACAGGTTTTTTGATACAGCGACTTAATTTAGCACAGCCAACTCTACAAAACACTCAGACATACATAATTCTGCTTTATGGCACTCCTTACTGCAGCATATGCACAGACTTCCCTCCCTTTCCACCAAGCTATATAGATTTTCTAAATGCATGCAAATGTATCCAAGATGGCTCATTTTGTTATCAATTCCCCAAGTGCTAACATTCTAATCATTAACTAATTGTCTCTGTGCTCTATTGACAACTTGGCCACCTTCTTGCTAATTTTTGCTGACATGATGGAAGCCCTGAAGAACTGGGTTAACCTTTCAATGTCCATTGAAGATCCACAGGTCTGATGACAATTGATTGACCTGGCCTCTATGTTAGATAAAACCTCATCAGCTTTCCAAGTGATTTGTGTAATGAGGCGTCAGTAATTGACAACAGGTAAGTGAACTTAGAAGTCCCCTTCTTTATTGCTCTACAAAAATGAGTACAAAATTCAAAGGTCTGTAGTGAGTACAAAGTTGTAAGAGTTGGCATAAAATATGGATGCATACGTGCGCATTGTAATAACACGTATTTTTTCCTTACAGATATACACAAGGTATAATGTGCTCAAAATGTATGGCACTTGGGTTCTTTTCTTATACGTGTAAGTGACACATGTCTTTTATGTATGCACATGTGTGTATATATATTACACATATATTTTTTATTTAGTTTGTTACAGAAGCATACGCTCGCTCCTGTGTTCTCATAAAATCTTCTGCATGGTTTAGGAGTCTATACAGTACACATCAAACATAAAGCTACAAAATGTCTTCCGTTTCCAAATGCTTTCTGAATGTTCAAGAGGTAAATTGAAGTTGGCTATCCAGATTCTTGGGTCCCCACCTAAGCCTGACTTTAGTAAGAATAAGAATTAAATGCTCTCAGGTGAGCACAGGATAATCGCCGCACTATGGTTTTTGAAGGTAGTCTACGCAGCCCTACACCTGTTTTCTCAGTGGTGCTATGTGGACTACGGAGTGCTGCGTTCTCATCTCTACGTGAGTCAGCTCTGCTGCTCCTATTTCAAGTCATTTGTACGTGCTTCCAAACAAATTTATTTAAAGCATGACTCACATTTGTGCTCTCAAGATGTACCCCAAATGATTACAACTATTCTAAAAATAGAAAGGAAACAACTGAATTTGCTGTACCATAAACCTTCTATGGTTGTCTTCTTTTAATTTTACATTGAATAGCTATAAAACCATCCACATGGGACAATAATACAAGATGAAATAAGAGCAAATATTATTAACAAAGAGTGATCTTCTGGCTGACTCATCACAGCCAGCCAGAGAGCATGAAATGTTCCATCTATGCAGACAGGCACAGAGATACATACACCAAAAGCACACACACATATGCTCAAATGAAAAATAAATGTAGTATATTTGTTCAAAATTATTTGATGAAATACAAAAAGAGAAAACTCCCACCCAAAATCCTGTATTTTGTATCCTAGTTCACCTGCGGAAAAACATAAAATCTCCTGTCCTCCCTCTTTAGTTCTGTGTCCCTGCACTTCCTTCATTCCTTTCAATTTTTTGTGCCAAAAATACTTGCGGTTTCCCGATAACTCTGTGTTGGTGTCCATGTGGCCATCAGTGCTTTTCATCTGATGACATAGACAAAACTGGCAGCTCTTGTCAGAATCAAGCCAATATCATCTCACACACGTATGCACATTTCTTTTTGATTATCTTGTAAAAAATTTGTTGTATCTTGAAGGATTTCAAGAGTCCGTACACTTTATATTCATAGCCATTATTTGGATTTGGCATTATATCATTTACAGTAATGTTCATTTGATTATAATGATAATTAAAGAAATAGACTTCTATAGAAAATAAGACATGTTTTTGTAGAAATGAGGACTCTGTAGCTATTACCTTCAGAAAGAAGAAAATGGAATTATCTCATTTGCATGCATGTTCTTTAAATGGCCACCTTTATACATGTTTTATTTGTCTTGTAGAATTTTGGAACAGGGCCCGAGTTGCTATTTCTTCCTATATCATGACAAAATGAGTCTACTGGAATAATGTTTTTAGTTGAAATTTGTAAGACTTCCCTGCATTTTTAAAACATCCATTTTTAAAACATTTAAAATAAACAAAGGAACATCCTACTATTACCCAACAATATCTGCTATCATAAAGAAAACACAAAATATTTTAAAATGTTACCTAAAATTAAAACAGTGTTAGCTGAAATAAAACATAATGCGTAAAATCCCGGCACAACTGAAAGCAATGGCAAAACTGTGACTGACTTTAGTGGGCAAAGGATTTCTTTAATGTTTCTTGTGTACCACAATGGGTTGTTAAAGTCCAGTCCTGATTTTATTGGAGGAAACTACCAGTTTCTTCAACTGAAATGCTTGGGGGTTATCTCTTGAAAAGTGAGAATTCAATCAAACAAGAAGATTAAGATACACTGACCACTTTCTACTGTCCCATTATCAAAAGATGACAAACAGTCCCCAATCCTCATAAAATGCCAGTTTTCCTCCTTATGATACTAGGCATATTTTTTTTTGTGGTAGAGCTGATTTTTTTTTTTCTGTTTTAATTCAGCAGGCATTGCTGTTCTTCAGGGTTCGCCCTATTCAAACCCCTTGTCAGCATCATGTGAATCCTACAAAATGACTTGGCACAGACCTCCCTGCACCTATGCCTTGTCCTGTTCACTTTGATGAAGCCAAAGATTAGGTCTTATCTTTCCATAGGGAGAGACCATTAGGCACTTGCTAAATACAACCAGAGACCAGTCCAGGAGAAAAGCTGGCCGCATTTGCTTCTGGAAAAAGTTGGATTTTGGAGAAGATCATGCAGAGAAGCATTTTTGAATTGGGGTGACAGTGAGATCATTTTCCACAGTGAATTACACCTCTCTTGGCTGCAAAACCCATTCTTCATCATTGTCTTGCACTTCATCAGTTCACAAGAGTAGAACACTATAGGCACCTTTTTGTGTCTCTTACCATTTTTGAAAAGTCTTGAATTTAGTTAAAATAAGGCAGACAGAGATCTGAAACATAAACATTGGAAACATCTTCTAATTCAACATATTAACATATTTTTAAAAAGGTCAGAAGTGTCTTGAATCCTAGGAATTTAATCTATCATAAATATACAAAATTAATAACCTAAGTCTACAGGAGATATTTTTTTTCTTAAGATACTTGTTACTTTCCTGTTTCAGCATTTCTATCTCTAAATAATTAATAGTTTCTCTACTTTCAATTTGGTGACGGGATGTAAATTATTAAACTTTATAATAACCTTTGTACTCCATTATATTTATCTGCCTATATCAAAAGCATTATATCAAAATGGAAGCAATAGATTGAAATGATTGTAACATATATATATACACACATTTATATTTATATACACTCTCCTCTGAAAAAAAAGGTAATAAAAAAGCACATACAATGGCAACTTCTAGTCATCATTTTAAAACCTAAGTGTTAACACAGTGAACTTTCAACTGCAAATAATTCTCATGTAATTAATATTATTTGCTCTATAGTGAAAAATGTACGCATGAATGATGTCTAATATGTAATAACTTTAAAAAATAATCTAATTGCATTTGTATTAAAACTATTAGAAATAGAAGCTTACCAGCTAACTATAAACAGAAACATGAGGTCTTGATTGAATATATTACATTTAAAGTACTGATTTTATTGATAAAATATGTTGCATCTTCTATATTAGATGGTACGCAATAAATAAAAATCTAAACCGTGTGATAATGCTTATGTTAGCAACCACCAGTAATAAAGGACATTTATTAGTTAGCTAAGAATTCATCAATTTTATATCACTACATATATTTTTAAAATTAAGCCAACAGCAAACGTTTGTGAGAAAATGTTGACAGTTGAAGTGACAGAGACTTCACATGGATACAGAGTATATGGGTATCATTTCCAAGAGCACTTAAATGATTTAGGAGTTTGAGTCTGACTTTCAAAGAAAACCTTTTAAGCAGTTTATGTAGCACAGAACTGCTCCAGAGCACACGGAACAACGGGACGTCAATGGAAAGATTCACGCCTCCTTCAGCTGCCTTAGATCTATACCTCGTTCCGACCTATGTGACGCATCCCCACAGCTTATAGGCTGCAGTGATGAAGTTGTTGTGACTCTTTGGGGTAGGCGTGGGACTGGTGAGTAAATTCATCACATGGATTGTATCTTTGCCTAATGAATATTAAAAGTAGCTCTGTGTATGAAGTGTTATGTTCAACACTGTATTTCCTTTGCAAACAGATGCACTTTTTCTCTGTTAGTTCCACCCTAGAACGATTCACCTGGATGAAATCCCAGTCAGTAGTGCAAAGGAAACCTAGGAGTTACTCGGATGGTACGACAAAGGGCCCGTATTTCTTATGTTACCTAAATCGGCTTGCACAAATCTCAGTTTTAGGTTGAAAGAACAATGAATCACGCAGCAAGTGTTGGGTGAGGACCATTTGTGGTTATGTTTCCACATTAAAACAAGGTAGGTGTGAAAATTCCACAGAACTAGTAGGACCAGTGCTCACAGTAACACTCCTTCCCCTCTGCTGGTTCCTATTACCACAGGCAAAGCAGAAATCTGGCATCCATTACTAACGACAATAAGTAAACCTGGTGCTTAATCAATCTAATAAAGAATGTTGTTGCCTTGGGCAATTGCTTATGTATGTTTCCTACCCACAGGACCACCAAGCTGAGCATCAGAATTCCATCTTTGGCTCAACCCACATGTGCTCATGTTTTCTTCTTTCTAATGTAATTATTTTAAGATATTCACAATGTTATTTGTCTTCCATATAAAGGGTGTTTTGGTGGTTACAGTTTTCTTAGAGGTGATCTTTTCAAACCTCTTTCACTATCTCATGACCTATCTTCTTAAACACTTGGTCTGAAAAGAAATACATCAGTACAAAAATAATTCCTTCTCTGTATGGTGACAGCCCAACATGGGCTGTCTCTGATGCAAAGCTGGGAAAGGAGCTGTCTCCTATGTCTAACATAAATGACTTTAGGCACCAGACTAGAAAGACATCAAGCTCCTTTAGTATTTTTTCTAAATAATTATTCATGAAAGTAGATCACATTCTCTTTCTTCTGCTCCCACCCACCCCACCCTGGCTTTAACCAGGGATCCTTGTCTGAAACCTGAGAACTCTTCATGAAAAGTTTTGCAAAACCTGGTATCAGTTTCACTAGCAGGTACAGTCTGGGCTGTTTTCAGTGACAAGTGTTTTCTCAGAAGTTCCCAGCAGGGTCTTTTGCAATTCCCAGTCCACTGCCCACAACTTTAGCTCTGTATTCCCCTGCTCAGTATATTCTTGACTGAATACGATGGCTGGAGCTCAGTGATTGCCGCTTCCCTAGGTTCAGTTCTCTTCTATACTCCTTGTCTAGATTTCTTCCAATCTGAAAGGCTGAGGGAATTTCCTTTTCCCTGTGGAAGGGAAACAAGGCTGGCCCTCAGACCAGGTACATCTCAGATGTTAGAGGAATAAAATGCTACTGAACTTCTTCTACCAAAGTTCTGCACTTAGGGGACCTCTTACAAAGGGGAGTGAAGTTTGGACTCAGGAACACTTTCTTGCCATTTCCTAGTGGACAAGGATCTCAGATCCAAGAAGAGCAAGATGGTCCCCAGTGGGCCTGCAGGAGATGCAAAGCATGAAAGGCACTATGTAATCAATATTTTCTTCCCGCAGAGATCCATAAATACCTGGGGTTTATTACTTCTGGACAGTATGTTGGGGAAAGGTCCCTCTCTTGAAGTCTCTGTGCCAGGTAAATCCCAGTCTTGCAGAATCAATACACTGCCCTCCTCCTCCAAATGGTACTTTGAGATGTTGCTCTGCACTGCACTGAGTCACAGGGGTTTGGAAGAAATTTATCAGAGATTACTTTAAAGATGCTGCTGACCCTTGTTTTCTACTTGTGGAGCAGAAACAAATTGTTATCTGAGAACATAATGAAAGCTTAAATATAGTTCCCTGCTGTGCTTACAATGTCCTATTGCCAGGCTGGCTATTTACAGAATCACAAAATCATTAAGGTTGGAAAAGACCTTTAAGATCATCGAGTCCAACCATCAGCCCAACACCACCATGCCTCCTAAACCATGTCCTGAAGTGCTGCATCTACATGTTTTTTGAACACTTCCAGTGATGGTGACTCCACCACCTCCCTGGGCAGCCTGTGCCAATGCTTGACCACCCTCTCAGTAAAGAAATTTTTCCTGATATCTAATCTAAACCTCCCCTGGTGCAACTTGAGGCCATTTACTGTCTAATTACAACAGCAGTCGCTGAGACCCTCAGTGAAAGAGCCCACAGAGCTGTGGTAAGGAGCAGAGCTCCTAGTTGTGGCTGCACCCTGCGAGTCCCCGCGCGCCCTGCCGCACAACGTCCGTGGGAAGCTTGCCTCCACAAGGACTGACTCTACCTTCCAGTTTCCTTAGAGACATAATTTTTGCCTCTGTTCCCTACAGCTGCTTCTAAGAGGTCTGAAAACCATCAACTGGAACCAAAGGATTTATTTTTGTTTTAATACCTCAACAACTGACTTGCTTTACCTCGTGCTGACAAGTCATTCCTTCTGCAGCAAGCGTTGCTACCCGCTCTGCTCTGTTGATGGTATTTCATGTTTTCTTCCCTGAGTTTCCATGGAAATAGTTTATTATTGTTGTCAAGGATGGACAATCCAAATATGTTTTAATGAAGGATAATGTAAAAACTTTGCAAAACATACTTGTAGCTGTCAACTTCTTCCAGCAAGATTTTGTTTCTTTTTTTTTTTTTTAAATGAGCAGATTCAATGTTTGCATTAAAATAGCAGTGGTATTACTAGAAAATATTATTTTAACACACTTAGAAATGCAGAAACCGTATAAGATAAAATTTCAGAAGAACATAGATGAACTTTCAAGCATGCTGATATAGATGACATTTTTTCTCTATTGCAAGGTAGAAGGGGGAAAAGGTAGTCAATATTATTCATGGCTCATTTAAGTAAATCAAAATTTTAATAAACAACCTAGTAATTTAAAAAAAAAAATACTTTATTGCCATTTAATATTTATAAGACCACAGTACCCATGAGAGTTCTATAAGTGCACAGCACAATTACTTACATGAAGATTATGTATTTCCAGGATTGGGGCTATCAGGAGTAAAGACAAAAGAATCTCAAAATATTAAGCTATTTCCAAATGATTTCTACAAATACCTGAACTCCCAATCCACTCTCTATCCTTGCAAAACTCTTCAATGTGCTTTATTATAGCAAGCACTCAAATTCATCTGTAACCCAGCCAGGCACATAGCCACATATCTTTAAGTTTGTCCTTAAAAAAAAGATTTCCATATGATAATTCCTTGACTGGCTCATAATTTTCTGATTATCAACAAACATTAAGCATGTTATATAAGCTACATTAAATTCACTGTTTATATAGGATGCTGTAATAATGTTTTCATAGAAATTATTCCAAATAAGTGTGAAGTTTTATTGATGATTACATTCTTCCTATAGATTAACTCAGGCCACTTACAGAACTCTAGGAGAGAGACCATCCTCTGCTGCATGGTACTGAACGGCTCAGAGCAAAAGTGTGAAAAGTTAGAAATTTTCCCTTAAATTTTTATCACCGCGCCACAAGAGGCTTTAGGATGTAAACTGATACTAGAATGGTTGTGTACTGTTTTTTATTTCCCTTCAGTCATGTCTTTTTTACTAGGCTTTCATTTATATTTCATCATTTGTAATTATTATGCCCAATCCAAAAGTGAATTATGTCAGTAGA
>NW_010521360.1:0-14707 GCF_000687285.1 Phaethon lepturus | reverse complement strand
TTCAGCAGACTTTGAATTGGAATGTTAATTTTGCATTTTCCTATGCTTAACTTTCTTTTAAAATAATTGTTATGTGATGTCTTCAGCACACAGGCAGGGGACATATTTCAATTGAAATTATTCTAAAAGAATAATACTGTCTTTATACATCTTTATAAAATGCATATATTAACATTATTCATATGCACTGCTTAAAGTTTACATATACAATACATGTGCATAGAATAGTTACATACCTACTCTTATCCTTTCTTATTTTCCTATTTTTAAAATACAATGGGTTCTTTTTTACTAGAGCTGGTCTGTAGCTGGTATCAAAATCTTATTCTGTGCCTGAGAAATGTGGCGTTGGATGAATTTCCTCTTGATTTTCAAAATAAGCTTTGTGTTAATTTGTAATTTTCTATTTAGCAGCTGATGAAAATTGACAAATGGGAATTTCCCATGTAATTTGTGCTTTTCCAGTGTTTTTTCTGTGGCTAGAACCTATTAATACAAATTGCATTAAAAACCTCAGCTTCCATTGATGCTGTTCGCACAGTCAGAGCTTTCAGTATAATTTTACTATTTGATAGATGTTAGGTATTTAACTCTTGGTCATTTTTTTTTTTAACAGGCATTCCAATCCAACAGCAGCAAAAAGTTCTTCCAAAAAGTTTTCCTACTTTAACTTTTAGATAAGACCCTTTTTATTATTGTGCAGATAAAGAAAGGGAAAAAAATTCCTTACGTGTGTGGCTTTTGGAAATTGGCAAGAAAAATCTAAACAGAGTGGGGAGCACGGGGAATTTTGTTCAGATGTTATGATGAGAAGGATTTTCTCTCATCTCCCAAACCCTGTAGATGGAGCCCTCCACTAAGATCTTGCTGTATCTCTAGCACAGATTGACTTCTTTTGGGTTGATGATGATTGATCGTGTTGTTTTCTTCATTACTTTAAACCTAATCAGTGCTTGGTGTAATTTGAGTAATGATTGCTCATTATTGGCAATTGTGAAGTTTAAGGCTTTCTTCATTTTACCTCACGAGACAGCCAGTTGGGAGATGCTCGTACATCCCCATTTGGGCAATGTTTGAGGTAAGAGAAGGGGGAACCATCGTCAGTGATAGGTGGTAGTGAAAGCTTTCTGCAAGCTTATTACCGCGTGTTCTCTTGGCAGGGGCTCCTGGGGCTACCCCTATGATCAGATCTGATAACGAAAAAATGAGTTTCTTAGCAGAATGTATCATTTAGGCCTTACTGAAATTACTCAGTTCAATAAACCATACTATTTCCTAATAATATGCCTTATAAAGTGATATGGATGGATTTGCAAATAAAAGGGGTTTTTATTTCCTGAAAAAAAATGGAAAGAAGAAAAGATAATGAATGACGATCATACACAGGCCAAAACTGTATTGTTTCTCATTCTCCAAATTCTGCTGCTAACTTTGTTATTTTGGACTGAGAATAAGAGGAATTATTCCATAATGGAGTAGTTGATTTACAGGCATTAAGCTTGGTAAGCAGAAAAAAAAATGTTAAGCTGTTCAGTACCTGGAGGACACACCATGGGAGTCTGGCTAAGCCCTTCGTTTGTGCTGAAATTATGCTAAGGACATAATGAAAATCTATATAAATCAGAAAATTTCAGATTCATAGTTCTGGGAGTAAGGACAGTTTTTCTTCCTGGGCGTACTTCGACAGGTACAGCCCTATCTAAGAGTAGGTCATTATATATAATGATTTATCCAAACATAACAATAAAGAAAAAATGGATCCTTTACATAGTATTGGTAATTCTTATGAATTGCTTCAGCCATATTAAGCCTGAAGTCACATGTGATGTTTTGTGAAATGTTTTATCAATTAAAAAAATTGCTGTGTAGTTCAGTTGAGATAAAATATATGCTGCTTGCATTAGATACCTCAGCTTCATCCATTCTGTTTTTAATGCTCTTATTTTATGTTTGCATTGACACAAATCATTCAGAGAATACGGTAGTCGATAATTTAATTAAAACATTGGGGTTTTTTTCAGTTGTCTTTTACATCTATGAAAAAATTCGCACTAAACACAAAACATATGAACTTCAATTTGTTCTACAGTAAACCAGCTAATTCTGAGGTGAAAAGGTGTCCAGAGGCATCAGTGGAGCTTGCGTGGAGCTATTCTCTCTTTGTAATTCCACAAGGCATTTTGTAGTAGAAAAAAAGCTGGGATGCTTTCCCTCTCTACCTTCCTGAGCTGACATCTAACAGCCAAGAGCGTAGTATCAGTGACACACTCAGTAACCGAGGTGCCTTCAAATGAGGAGGTTACGCGCTTCCTACCCGACATGATCACGCGCAGCCCGAGGGGCAGTTTCAGTGCATGCAGCAGCGCTGATAGAACGAGTCTTAGCAACAGACCAGGCGCTTGCTGGAGGGGACAAGACATCTCATTTGCTTAAGTTAGACCAGAGGACCCCAGCATGGATAAAACTCAGCTTTTTTTTTTTTTTTCCCCTTCTTTTTTTTTTTTCTGGAAAGAGACGCTGCTTGCTATGACTATGCAAGTAAAAATAAATACATTCTGATATTATAACATCACAATAATGTGATCGTTTGAATTCATACTGAGAGGAGTAAAAACAATATGCTTTCTGATTGAATTATTCAAGATCTTAGCTTTTAAGTTTCAATTATAGATACAAACACTGTATGCAAGAGAAACTGAACAATAAACAGCATTTTCTAGCTGAGGTATAAAAAGCAGTGAGTTGCAGAAAACGATTTTTTTAAAGATGAAAGTGTAGCCCATCATTAAGATCAAATCTATGAGAGTAGAAGCTCTGCAAAGCACAACGTTGCTATAGTATGCTACTCCAGATGTAACACCACACAGACTTACTTGGCTATGATTCTGACTTATTCAGTAATTACAAGCAACAAAGAAAACAGGCATGTGATAAGTGTATGTTCAAATACTGAGTTTAGATGAAAAGTAATATGCAAAGCCATTAAAATAAGTATAGAAAGCAAAAAGACGTTTTAAATTCTTCTCAGAAATGCAAAAAATATTGCATGCTTTAGAAAAAAAACACCAACATGAATGGTTTGCCATTGTTTGGTAAAATGCACGGGGAAATACTAAGGACTGAGTGTGTGTTTGCATCTGTGTGTTTTCTCACATAAGGGTTTGTACTAACATTATTTATGTCTTAGAAGACTTTTGCAAAATATGTTACAATCTTAGAAGCCTATGTATGCAGAAACAAACTATATACTGGAACATATGTATATGTGAACTAAAATAAATAAGAATCATTCAATTTAATAAAGATTAAAACCATAACAGAAAAACAGGATATTTATAGCCCTAAATTAACTCACCATGTTGTTACTATAATCTATGTTACTGATTCTACCCCCTTGTACAATTCTGTGATCTTATGTCTTCATTTGGGGCCTGATGCTACAAGCATGTGTGCATGTATTTATAATTTTTTAACAATATCACAGAAGCCATCTGCATTGCCTTGATGGCTGGCATTGCTGACCTACTGAGGCAAAGCCGCGTATAGCTGCTTAACTTTATGCGCTGTGAGAAGCTGCCCTTACTTACGTCAGAGGTTGAAGTTACTCTTTCAGAATGTACAGAACTGAACCACCTAATGTTTTAGCAGCTCTCATGATTTTTCTTCTTAACTTGGGACAAAAAAAAATTGTTGCAAGCTTCAGCACAGTTTTTTCACTAGAAATAGTGGATTAAATAGTTAATTCACTTTTTATAGGGATTGTATTTTTGATACATTTTTTAAAACAGAAGTAAAGAGGTTCTTTTCTGTTTGAGAATTAAAAAAATCAGTTACTTTGAAAATTTAATTCTTCCCCCAAAAGCCACTTTTTAATGAAAACTATTCATGGCCCAAACCATTCAATTTCCTGCAGTGCCTAGAAATATTTTGGCCATGGAGGCACATTAAAAACTGCTGCTTCTTCCCAGTGAGTTCCTAGAGACACCAGAACCATTAATTCCTGAGTACCGGTCAGACTGGTTTCAGATAGCAATGCATCCCCCTCCTTCTCCAGTCCTTGGCCGCTCACGTCTGCTCTGGCAGAAGACTCGGGAGAAAAGAAATGTTTTTGTCTGAGAGGTTAGTTTTCAGCTGGATCTGCTCCTGGACGCCATTCCCTGGGCAGCTGCAGGAGCGCGGAGCCCGGCACAAGCCAGGGCTGGCAGGAGGGCAGTAAGCCACGGAGAGAGGGTATGGAGTGGGGGCAAGGCTGCTTCACTAGCAGGGCTGGTTTATACCGAATTAAGCTGTTCACCAAATCACAGTCTAATTTATCTTTAATGGCACTCACCTCTCTAATAACCCAGCGGTGTTTGCTTTTAGTCTGGCAGGAGAACAGCAAACTAGTCGGAGAGCCATAAATATCCAAATGGACGGTTGGGTTTCACAGCTTATATTGCTTTACAATTCTATTTTGCGTAAGGAAATAACCACGGAAGAGAGGTTAATGTGGCTGAATCTACCTTTGCCTTTTTTTAACAAGAAATTGTGGACATTTTTTATATAGGTAAATAAAATATATGAGCAGGTTACATTTAAATAAATGGCAGATGCATAAAACTATTAAGGGTATTAAGGGCAATTTTTTCCTTTCTAACTGAATTCTGTTTTGAGATGTAATTTCTTGGGAAGCAATATATATATGCAAACACATACACATACGCATAACTAAAGAACTTCTAAAAACAGGATTTCTACTTTTTGGCATATTTTTCATCATTTATCATCATGATTAGTTTTAGATTAGACCAATATGTATTCCCATTTTAAGATGTTTTGAAAGAGATTCAATATTGATTGCACGTGTTTTCCCACATCAACATGAACAGAAAATGAATGATAAATACACTCTCTATGGATGTTTTGAATACAACAACATTTGGGGGTTAATGAAGGTAAAGGAAAAGCTCTCGGATAGAATCATTGGCCTTCTGCCACAAAACTAGAGAAGTAAACTGGAGCTGTAACTTCCAGTTCTGAGGGAGCTGAAATAGGAGAGCAAAACTCCAGGTCTCCAAGCACAGCACATCACCCTGCACACAAAGTTTAGGTGCAGCCCCCCCCATGAATGGGAGCCATGAAGTGGTACTAACTGGTGGAAACTATGGTCTAGTGGCTGCAGTGGCATTCCTCTTTTATTTGCACATGTTGGAAGAAGAGGTGGATGGATGATACCATATGTCAGAAATAATTACAATGCTATTGAGTCTCAGTGTGACAAAGAGGAAAGTAATGACTTTGGCTAGGGCCAGAGAGAATAGAAGGCAATAATTTTTGGGAAAAAAAAAACAAACAACAAAGGTCAGTGTCTGGGAAGATCACCAGAACTGGGGCTGGGTGAAAATAACAACTTTTGAAGCCAATTCTTCTGGTTTTCAAGCAAGGTAACAAGCTACATTGCTGATAATTCACAGGAAATTTGAGTTATCTATTTGTTACATCCTAGAAGAAACCAAAAGTGTCTTTTTAGCTGGATTTCCACATTCCAGAGCCGATTGTCATTTATATGTGATATCATCCTAAAGCAAAACCTCACTTGCTGCCTTTGGTGTAGTTCTCCAGGCTGAGACTTCAACACACTACACGAGGTACCCACAAGAAAGAATCACTGTAAGATTAGCTACTGAGGAAGCAAATTTTGAAGAAGTGGAACACATCTTCCATTTGAAAACCGTAAGATTCTCTCACCGCGTTCAACAGGTCTCTACTTGCACATGCTACTTTTTTCCAATGACCCAATGAGCTGTAACTGCTGGGGAGATATTTGTCAGTCCCATTCATGCTTCTGTGTGAAGACAACTCTACCACAGACAAATGAAGCCTATTTCCACATGTGCCATTGAGATCAGAACGTCTTGCAGCACCGAAAGTTTAAGCAATCCCTTTCCCCAGGAATTGGTCATGCAGCCCAACGGTCTGCTGCTCTGCCCTAGCTTTTGTCAGCTTTGCCCACTGGTGCCTCTTCATTGCTAGCTAGGCAAATATGCCCAAACTGATTATTGAAAAACTATATGTTTTGAATGCATTTAACTTGTTTCAATGAGCAAAGAAAACGTAGCTAAAGGACTGTACGGCTGTCCTGAGAGATGATTAACAAGGGTGATTTGCATGAGAAATTTGTGAGATCCTGGAATAGGAAAATATTGCAGCAACACACCCCTCAGAGAGACAAATGAAGCCAATCAGATGAGCATTAAAAAGCTGAGAGTGATCCTTGCAAGACTTATTTAAAAATCAACAACTGAACTGACTGGAAAGTTGAGAGGTCTCACTAAAATATACCCTACCTTTGCTAAATTGCTCCTGCCAGTGGATTTTTTGTCTCTAAAGTTCAGAAGCATTCCCACTGGGGAAGAACAGCAAATATGAGCTATTTACTAGAAGTCATCTAAGGCAACCTGTACTTCCCAAATGTTTCTTAAAAATGTTCAGTCCTATCTGAAATGACAGCAAACATTGTACAGCAGTAATGTTTAGTACAGGGCCAGATCGGAAGAATGAGGCCAATTTGTACCAGATGAAGAGCCAACTCACAGAGGTAGCCTGCTGGTACGGGGCTGCGTCTCTGGCTGCACAGACTTCAAAGCTCCCGCTCCAGCCCTGTAGGAGCTTTGCTGATAAAGGGATTTGGGAGCTTTTTCGGATCACTGGTGACTCAGTGGCAGAAATTTCTCCAGCTGTATGAAATGGCCAGAGTTTTTAATTCTCAGACTCCCTAGTCACTCCCTTGGCAGTAGAGACAAGTTGTGCAGAGGTAACTGAGCGTTTTCTGAAGGACGTTGCGGATCATGTAGCTGTCTACTACAGCAGGGCGCTGCTCTGCCTTCCTGGCGTGGTCGCGTCCATCCCTATCCTCCTACGTTTTTCAGCCTTGCTGTGTAAGTACGTTCAGTTACGCCACTCAACATTAAAACAGCTGCCAAGTGAGTCTGCTTCTAGGGCAGGATTACTCTAGTGGGAGAGCAAACTAGTACATTTCCCAGACCTTGTCCCTCTCCTCCTTGCTAGCCAGTGCACCCATAACATAAATGGTTTACTCTAGACCAAAGGGCAATATTTTGTGAAGTTTCTTGTTCAAGTCCTGGTAACATATAACTTGCAAGCATGCACTTTGACCCCCCCTGAGCTTGGAACATTTCTCTCTGGCATCTGAGAGTATTTTTCCATCCTGATGATGACTTAATTAAATAAATAAATCTTTGAGGCTGATATGGTTGCTTCTAAGTTTCATTCCTTGGCTGAATGCCCCTTCTTCTCCAAAGTACTGTCAATTATGGATAAGACAGCATAGTGTTCTTGTCACACTGTGCTACTGGAAGTCAGAGGCCTTAATTTGGAGCTATAACCGTAGCAAAAAGAACTAGAATGGGACTAGGACTACCCAGAGGCAGGATCAGTATGAAAATTCTCTTTAAAGCAAAGCAAAGAGCTGCAAAATGTGCTCCTTTTATAAAAGACATCAAATCTTTGTAATGTTGGTGGGAAGTAGCTGCATGCTTCAAAGAGGACCAAACATACTCAGTTGAATCCTTTAGACAACAGTGCTCCAAAGGGGAAACAACAGTAAACATTTATTTTATGCATATTGGTAAAATACAGAGTGTAGGACTGAACATCATCTCTTATCTGCCATGAAAAGACACTACCACCATAAACACCTGGGTGGAAAAGATCCCCTGCAATCCTACATCTTCCCTGTTGTATACACTCATTTCCTTGGCTGTTTATTTACTCAGATTATATGCCCTTGAGCGGCACGTCATAAATTTGAACACTGATTAAACCTCACAGCTGACCTAACCTATTGGGGAAGAAATGTTCATGTATTAAGCAGAATAAATTCTGCCCAGTTATAACTGTGAAAACCAAATACTATTCAAAATAGGCCAAACATAGAAACCCAGATCCAAACTATTTGCTCTCTCAGGATGTCTAATTCTAGATCCAAATTTTGCTACATAACAGCAACAGTAAGAGCCATTTCTGTGGGGTCAGAAAGATGTCATGCGATTTAAGAAAAAATGGGACTTATTTAATATTAACAATATATATTTTATTCCACTGGTTTGCAGTTGGTTTCGTCCGGGTTTTTTTTGTTTGTGGTTTGTTTGTTGTTTTTTTAAAGAGCTGAGTCTGAAAAGGCAAAACCAAGCTTTTCTGATATATGTCAACTGTGAGACCAAGCATTCCTTACTGGTTATTTATGAAAGACTTTCCTGGCTGACTCTTAGAGTCCTTCTTATCAGTTTAATCATAATTAGTTTATTATTGCTCACTGTAAAGTCTAGAAAATCAACCTCCAAGTACAACATGATTTAAAGGGCTTGTTTTATAATTCTGATCTCAGCGTCCTCTCACTGTGTTTTCAGATGACAGGGAAAACTCCCTGGAACTCAACAACGTTCTGAAAATTGTTTTGATTAGTAAAACTGTTATCCAGTCCTGTTGCTTGATCCCCAGTTGATTGACTTAGAGGTAGAGTTTAAGTCCTGAAATGCTCAGCAACTACAAGGTGTATAATACAACCACCCCCAGAGGATTCAAGCATTTTACAAACTATTTCCAAATGGTGCTCTACGTTTAACCCTGCTTAAAATGCAAGCCACTTCAACAGGTGGAAGCAGTTTTCTACTGCACATCTCCTCTGTCAGGTTAAGAAGGGAATTGTTTGTATCACAAGCACCACAAAGGACAGTAAATGTCGCTGTTTAGAGTTCAAACCACTGAACTAAGCTGGTGTTTTTCACTGTGGTACTGGACAGAAGGCAGTGGTATATCCTAAAGGAAAAAAAAATACAAAACATTTAACCTGATGCACCAGTGTTCCCTTACCCAGTGAGTCCAGGGGACAGAAAAGCAGATATTTGCATTTTGGGCCTTCTATTCTTCTTTTGTTAAGTGCACTAGATCAATCTGCCCCAGTGTAAGGATAGTTCACAACAGCTTTTTGTGAATTCACCAAGTTTTGCCACCAATATTTTTGATGGGTGGCAATCAGGGCATGGCTTACCACACACACCAAGAGCTGCAATGGACATGCCCTGGGGTGCTCCTGAGCCTCAGCAGTTTGCAGAAGATATGCAGTAGCTCAGTGACTCAAGCCCACTTTTACTTGAAACAAATGAACCCAGTATTTCACGGCAAAGGAATAATGTAATTCCAGCCTTAGTTTGAAACCACAGGCATGGATAGGGTTAAAGTTGTTACTAAATGTTAGTTTAATGTGGATTCCATGTAGAAATGTTGATGGTAAAGAAAGAAATTCCATAACCAACAAAAACTATGAAAATAATATGAAGTTATCAAGTGTAACCATTTATGTCAGGAAATAGCTTCTCTGATATATCCTCTGTATTTCCAGCAGTAGTGTACATACATACATATTAAAAAGGAATTTGCCTGAAAGCATGTTATTAGATAACCCATCTCATATTTAATGTTAATTTATGAGCATTAGGCAAGTTCTTATGAAGCCTTTTTAAACCAATTCATTGCCATGGTGTTGATCATTTATATCAGTCCTTGTACTCAGGTAGTAAAATTCCATAATTCACTTCACTTGATAACTCTCTTAGCAGAAGGCTTCGCTAGCGCTCAATATATTATCATCGATACTACAGAATACTATTATTTCTCACTAACAGCATTATTCATGATGAATGAAGACGCCCTGTATCTGCTGTTGGTACCTTGGATGCTAAATAAACCTATTGTCTCTGAACATAAAGGCACACGGCTGCTCAGAGGAACATGTAGATTCAGCAGTTCTGTGCTTTAGTCTCAGCTCTGCCACTCATTCCCCTTCGAGAGCCTCGGGCAAATCTTTTAAAACTCCTGATATTGTGGTAGCCACTCAATGGCAAAGCAAAGCTTGACTTTGTTGCGTCAAGAGCATCCACTTTGTCCTGTTTGCTATCAAAACTTTTTGGCAGTAACTGGGGATCAAGTCAATGTGAAGACATGTGAGACACCTGCACGTAGGAAGTTATGGGAATCCAAGACACATGGAACTGGAGCTGTGGAACATGGAACAGAGAGGTTGCATTGAAAGAGTTATAGAAATATAGATAAACCTTGCAGCCCCAGTATCTGTACACAGCAATAGAGAGCACAAATTCAGCCACAGCCCAATCCTGCCCTCGCTTTCGGGTAGTATTTCCAGCCAATGTGTTCATGTGAGTCCGATTGGGAAGTATGATTCATTTGATAAATCATTTCAAAGTTTCTAAGTCATTGGAGATTGTGAAAGGGCAAAGTATTATTAGCAGGACAAGAGGGTCTGAAATACAAAAAGCAAATTTGGATTTATAGCTTTGTTTTCTTTGCCAAAGCTGGGGTCTGAACATTCAGTTCAGTTAAGCCTGCAGATAGGGACCCACTCTGACATTTAGATCTGGTTTCTGGTTTCAGATTCTAAATCCATTCAAGGTCTTGGTCTCTCTATTATTTATTGCAAAAGTTCAGATTCGCTTCACCTAACGGCCCTGCAATGCTGCTGTAGCACTGTGGCCAGCTGGCATTCTGTGCTTTCTTCTCATGTCTCCACTGTTGGCTTGAAGAGCTAGACTGAACCCAGGAACTTCAAGGAACGAAGAGAAGACACCAGAATACAAATGTCGATGTGGGGTTCAAAATGGCATTTGGTAAAAAGACCATCTAGCAATGCTGGTACTAAGAATATACTATAGGCTTTGAAGCCACACATCACTCAATAAAATACCTAATAAATAAAACATGCTTTATATATACTTGCCATGCTACATTACAGAATAGTCCTATAGACGGGGTATATCTAATCTAACATCAGCAGTCTCTTGGGAAGCACCTCCTTTCATTAAGTAGGAAAGAAACAGGAAATGCCCATTCCCTTTCCGGTATTGTGCAGAGCTTGGTTCAGATGAGGCATCAATTAGCATTTCTCTTGATGAGTATTTGACAAACTATTATTTAAACTATTTCCACTGCCAGGTCTTTGGGAAAATTACACTCAGTGCCAAACAGTCTGTTAAAATCTTGCCTAACAAGTCTGCACATTCCACACTTGAGAATTTAAACAGATGCTTTATACGGCTAAGAGAAAGAGCTCCCTCCCAGCGTCCACGGTGGAATTTCAGGTTGCTTTAATGGTGTTCAAATTCCTTCCCACCAGACACATTTCCTACCAAATCATGAATAAAATACATCTTCTGCTCAGGCATTAAAACACAGAGGAGAAAACACATCAGCTGTGATGTCTTAATGAGGAAGGCCGAGAGAGAAAAGGTATGAATTAAGATCCACAAACATAAAAACAATGTTGTTTTTTGTGGCATGTGTCTTCTGCATGTACATTTCATAATGTCAGCTAACATACAGTAGCAAAGTTTGAAGATGTAAATATTCTATTATTCAAGGGGTATTTGAAGATTGAATGCAAATCATGATAAATAGAATATTATAGTTGTCTAGTACTTAATGCATTTAAAAAAGGGCAAAGAGGTAATGCCTGATACTGGTGAAGACAAGGATTACAAAGTGAGTTCAGAGCATTCGGAGCTGGGTAAATTCTTTTTAAGAAAATCTGTTACCCAAGCCCAAGAATTCTTAATGACTGTGGACAATCTCTAGAGCACTCTAGTCACCAAACAACTGAAATGTGGTAGGAACCGCTATTTCATGAGATTTCTGCCGTTTGGGGATGCAACCTTACAAGAATAGGTTTTGTGAGATACCAGGCAAACAAAGACCAGGGAAGAAAGGTCCTCTCCTTTTTAATTGAAATGAAAGATGAAAGCCTGCAACAAATTCCAGCCAGGAACTGCAATTTCACTACCTTCTTGTTACATTCACAAGGCTGTTTCATTTCTAAAATAGAATAAAAGAAAGCAAAACAAAATAAGACAAAATGAAGTAAACTAATGCTTGCTGATTACTAAGAACCTTGTAACTGAGGATGGAAGACTACAGGTTGTTAAGATTTACATGGTACTTTCCAAGCCTTGATCTGTGATTTTTTAAAATAAAATAATATTTGACTCAAAATTGCATGTATGTTAAGAGATCTGTTTCCTTTGCAATGTCTGCCCATAAGTTCAGGTAGTTTTATGGGCAACTGTGTTGGCTGCGAGTTCCCAAGTTAGGGCAATAGCCTCAGAGTGTATAAAATCACTTCCCATACTCCCCAAGCTCCTCTGACCAATGTGACAGAGATGGCTACAACATTGTCCTTCTCTACCAAATTTCAAATTAGAACAGCAGTCATCTGTTCCTCTTCATACCACTTCTTGCTTATACCAGAAAGGAAATTAAACAAAAAGCATAAATAACCTGGAATGAACACAGCCAAAAACAGTTTAGACCCTTCAGACAGTATGCCTCACCGTGTTGCTCCACAGTCATTCAGAGATGAGGAAATCATTATCAGAAATTTGCTTGAATATCTATTTAAAATAGTCAACCCTGCAAAACCCTCTCTTTCACAAAGCTGCATAGTTTTGTGTTTCCAATCCCAACACCACTTGAAGAAATCTCTTCCTTCACTCTATCCTTTGTGCTGTGGCAGTACCCAACAGACAGGTCAATGAACTGGGAATTCAGACACATGGGTTCCATCACTGTGTTAGCACTAAGTGATATTTTGACTTAGTAGAAGTCACTTCATACCTCTGTTCCAGTTTGCCCATTGGCAGACTGGTATCAACACCTACATATTGTCTTTGGCCTGGGGAACCAGCGCCGAGAAGGTGTCAAGGGCCAACAGTCCCTGCCCAAGGTCAACTTTCAGAAGCAAAAATCTCTCTCTACTGCTCTTTACCACACTGCCTCAATTTCAGGGGCAGTTTCTTCACAGGTTTCCTGAAAACTTGGATATTTTTGGAAAGAGAAGAGGAAAGAGCTCCTCATTCTCGTATCTCATGTCAATAAACCTCGTCTAAAACCTTAACTCCTGTGAGCTCAACCATTCACCTCTCATCAGATTGTAACCAACCAGTCTGTAATGGGTCTTGAATTTTTCACCTAAGGAAGGAGTTGAGCAATTTCATGTAAAAAAAAAAAAATCTGTTTTCAGAAGTTTTTTAATATCTTGAGAGTTTTTAACTTTATACTGAACATATTCTACAGATCAATGCAGTGTGTTTGTGTAAGACTCTGGATACAAAGGGTTGCCCTGATTTCTGTTTCCACACTAAGTATCAGCTCTGGATATTTCCTGCACTAATCAAGCCAATTACCAAATTGTACCATTCAGTGGCATCAGTGAAAAGGTTCATTGTTTCCTTTTGCTACGATAAAGAACAGTGACACCTAAAATAAAGTGGTTTGAGAACCACTGGTAAAGGATGAAGCTTACGGTAAGTGTATTGAGGTACTGCTGGCCCAGATTCCCTGCACAAATTAACACTGGTTTCCAGCTTTGCTAATGAACGGCTGTTACACTTTGCAGCTGGAGGTTTTTGCTGCAATGAATTCTGAAAGAAATTTTGAGGTAGAAGAAGAAGAGAAGGGACGGGCACAGAGACCGAGAAAGCCTAGTTATTGCAAGAGACCATCATTTGGACGTTTCCTTTAAGAGTGAATTATATATGATAATGGCGTCATTGTCATCAAATAGAATACAATTAATTTTATTTTTTAGTATGTTATCAGCAAGCAAACCACCAGTATTAGCTAGATACCATCTGGGAGTGACAGTTTCCTTATTACAAAATATGTAAAAATATGGACTCCCTTAAGGAATCTGTTGCACTACATCTGCTCCGATTTTTGTTATATGCTAATGGATTTTAACCCAGCATATGAAGCATGTAAAAAAAAATAACAGAAAATTTTCAACTAAATTACTTGTTTCACATTTAAAGTGTCACAAAGACAGAGACAGCCACATATGCAGCCTTAGCTACAGGGGACTGGGAAGAAACAAAGAAGTAGGGAAGAGGCATTTCTTACCTGCTGTTTTGCTATCCAAGCCTCTCTCTCAAGAGGGATTCTAGCTGCCCACATAATTAAGGTCCCTTGATACGTGCAGGAAGTATTGGGACTATACACAGCTAAATCTCCAATAAGCTTAGGTGATAACAAAAGATTGTGACTGCTGAAGCACAATTATCTTCCTTATTTCCCTCTGTTCATAATATTTTAAACAATTACAATGATTAAAATGGGCTATTACAATTAAGAGGCTATTCTCCAGGGTAGAGGGTTGGGTTTTCATGGTCTTTTCCTTAACTTCCCTTGCAATGATCAGAGCTTGAGAATTAGCTGGAATGACAGACTATTCAGTAAGGTAAAGAGGAGCTGTCTAGATTAGACTGAGAATATGGTAGATTAAAAATCCTTTCTGCTAAAATATTGGTGTCACCATTTTTGAGAGAATGGCCCATTACCAGAGCTTGAAATAAATGTCTGTGCTGCAAACACAGGGCAGAGAAGGGCTGGGTTTGGTTTTTTTCTTTTTTTTTTTCCCCTGGTACAATTATGTAGCGCTGTAGCTTTAGGCTAACAGAATTTCTGCACTTGTAAAGCAGTTTGGTATGAATTGCTTTTCCATGGATTTGTGTCCCCAGGCCCTGCAATGTGAAATACACCAGGCATTACTTTTTCATTAGCATCAACACAGGACGTTTCTATGTATTAAGCACTAAAAAATATTTCATGATCTGTTTACACTTCATATATATTTTTATATATA
>NW_010521359.1:459-709 GCF_000687285.1 Phaethon lepturus | reverse complement strand
ATACAAAAATGTCTATGATAATTCTGCAAAATGGCTCCCACTGGTGTTCGCTGATTAGATAGACCATGATCCTAAGTCCACTAAACTCAACAGGGAAGCTGGCCATGATCTTGGAGTACAAGTGCAAGCCACTGGGGTGATCCCACTCCCACTAAGTAGTGAATCTTTCATTGACTTCAAGGTCTAATACTGTCTTGTTCATAAGTACCAGGTGCACAGGACTTGATCATAAAGACTAGTTGTGAGAACA
>NW_010521359.1:0-320 GCF_000687285.1 Phaethon lepturus | reverse complement strand
AGTTGGACATTAATTAAATTAATTTCTCTCCTGCCTCAGGAGATTTCAAACTCAGCTCATCTGATCCCAGAGGAGGTGAGGCAAAGGAGAAAATGGAAACCAAAATATGAGAGTGAATATGAAATATCAAAGAAAAAAATAATAGATATGATAAATATGTGAGTACTGTAATTACCTGGTGCAAATACACAAGTGTGTGCTAACTTCCTACAATTCATAGATAGTCTTTCATAATTTTACAGAAAAAATATTTTACTCTCCTATAAACCCCTCAGTAAAATAAAAAAAAATTAATTCCAGCCTATGAAAAACCAATAGCT
>NW_010521358.1:103166-119498 GCF_000687285.1 Phaethon lepturus | reverse complement strand
TCCTCTCACATGTTCTCACTCCTCTCTCTGGTGGCAGTTACTGCATACTGGTTTTTTTCCCCCTTCTTAACTCTGTTCCCCACAGGCGCTGCCACCGTCACTGATGGGCTCAGCCTTGGCCAGTGGTGGGTCCGTCTTGGAGCCAGCTGGCATTGGCTCTATTGGACACAGAGGAAGCTTCTAGCAGCTTCTCACAGAAGTCACCCCTGCAACCCCCACCACTACCAAAACCTTGCCATGCAAACCCAATACACCTTTCAAAGGCAGTTTTCCATCTTCTTTTGGCTAGTCCCAAAGAAAGATGCAAGCCAGCTTGCCCAAACTGCCTCCCAAACTAATAGTGCAATCTGGCCACTGGACCTGCTAGTCACATTGTGACTGCAGGATAATACAGCTCACAAGTCATGACGCTGTGCCCACTCCCATGTACACATTTTTTCAGCTCTTCATTAATCTCTTTGTTCCAGCAAATTTAATTGCTCACCAAGTGTGTTTGGGACTTTTGGAACAAGCTGATTCCTTGTTGGAAGATAAATGATGGACGTACTGTTTGAGGATACTCATTCTTAGTTCACCATAATCAGCTGGCTAAACCCAGGAAACTGTGCTTCAGAGAAACATGTCATTATTTTGACATTTGATTTTGCTCTAGCTTGAAATTAAATTCAATTTGTCAAAATTTCTAGAAGAAATTTTGGAAGCAGAAAAAATTTCACTGCAAGTACCAACAACATGGTACTTTTTGCAGTTGGAATATGGCTCCTCAAGAGGTAGGCATGCAAAGGTGCTCCAGACTTGGCGTAGTCTGAGAAGGAGGTCTTCCATGGATCCAAAAATTCATCTCAGCTTGAATTTGGGCTCCGAAGGGTTTTGGGACTGTGAGGTTGCTGCTTTCAGGACAGAAAATCTGGAAGTGCTGTTGGAGTAGCCCTGCACTGGGGTACCACATGCTGCAGAGAGCTGGGCTTTACCATGCCGCTATCAGCTCATAGGGCAGCTTCGCAATAGAAACCTGAATTTGATTCAGCTAAAGTCCTAATGGAAAACAACTCCACGAAGTTTTATGAGTTTTTTGAATCAGGGTTTTTAAATTAAATTTTGCCTAACAATTACTAGCCAGTAAGTGTTGTAATTGCTCTCTCTGTATGCTTACACAGAGAGAACCTCTTCACTCTGAACACAGATAGCAAATGGACGTGTTGGTTCTCCCTTCAGAGATGAGCCAAAATTTGCATCTCTTAGTAGTTCCCTACAGTCATGGCATTAAGTTAGTTTCCTCATCCCATGCTGATCCCATCTGCTCTGTATAAAAGGTCTCTGGGTCTGTAACACACCTCTCCATGTAGATACACGGCTTCCTTTCCCGGAGCCTGAATGTCAGTAAGCAGCCCCGAGTGCTGGGTCGCGTGGCTTTTTGAGGCAGAGTGGGTGCATAGAAGAGAGCAGGCTCTCGCACACTTCTCCAGACAAATAAAAATAAAAGGAAGGGGATTGAGGTAATGTTGCAGGGCCAAGCAGCTCCACAAATTGGAAGATTGGTATTTTTTGTTGTTGTTGTCAATGATTCAAACCAAATTCTGCAGTCAGAAGACTGCAGAAGACAGTCAGAAGAGCTCAACAATGTTCTTTGCCCTGTTGGGATCATTTGTCTAGCTACCACTGACTTGGTAGGACAGAATTAGATGAATGTAGTGTACTTTTGAAAATACTTCCATTGCTCTTTCTAGAATGTCCATGTCTAGACATTTATGGAATATGCAGCTTTTGTCCTGGTATGTTTTGCTAAATGCTGCCGTGTTAATTCAGGAATGGGCAAACTTTTTCCTGAAGTGTTTTTTTCGCCTGATTTGGTAAGAAAATGTAACTTAGGAGGTCATAATGGTCTATGTGCAGTAATATTTGAATTCATGTATAATTTAAGTCAAATCTTATGTAAGGTAGCTTTAAGTTCTGGACTTATGTCGTTACAATGGGGAAGTTTGCAGGGGAGAAAAATTCTGTTGGTGTCTGCAGTCAAGAACAGATCCGTGAATTCAAACTTCAGTTGGGGAGAAAGAGGAAGGGAAGGAAGAAGGGAGAGTGAGGGAGAAAGTGGTTATCAGCACCCTGATTTACATAAGGCTACAACTGGAACTTGTGCTTCATTAGATATTAATGAATCCAAACCTTGGTCTTGGATTTTTGAGAAAGATATGAGGGAAAAGTTGGGATTGCTATAAATATATTTTATGTTACTTTAGGTGATGGATAAAGTGAAGTGGTTATAATGAGGCTTTCTGGTCACACTTTATATATACTACAATATATAGTATGATGGTCCTCTTAAACTACATTTACATTTATTTTTTTATAATATGTACATGTTAATTTCCTACATTTATGTAAAATTTTATTGAGGGGAATCAAAGCTGGCAGATTATCCACCCCATTTACCAACACAGTGAGTGTTGATACATGTCAGTTATACAGAATACATCGTAAAGAGAAAAGACCAACAACAACCGTAGCAACCGTCCATTAGATACTTGAGTAATGAGATTTCAAAAGCTTTTTGAAGGCTTGGTGTTAGCCTGGAAGATCTCCTATCTGCTCTTTGTCTACTGGAGATAGCACATTTCTTTTAATTTACAAAATGATTTAATGCACTGGGGCTTTGAAAGAGATGGACTAGACATCAGTAATACCAGAGAAAACTGCAAACTGCAGATAGCAAGAACCATTGAAAGCATTTCTGGCCAGGTGTTTTTTTTCTTATTAGTCAAATATACCATGACAAACAATTTTAAAAATTTGCAACTTTAAGCAGCAACATGTAGAATAGCATTCAAAGTTTTCCAAATGCAAAAAGAACAAGAGTATTTTGTTATGATTTTATTTCCCTTGCCACTGGTGTAAACACCAGGTAATGAGGATAATGCGGTGCTTCTACATCTGTTGCCAGTAGATCAACAGAACATGCAGAAGGCACTTAACTGTCTCTGCTTTGACAAGTGAGCTCTGGGACCATTCTGCAGTGTTTAGGAGATTAGGGCCCTCAGCCCTGCCCCTGCCCCTCCATGGCTGGCAGATGACTGGAAGCAAAATACTGCTGATGAGTGATACCTGCCCATTGACCCCAAATGGGACTTCCAAGATCCCATGTGTTAAAACAGTGGTGTGTTAATGCACCAGTGGTCCTCTTGCTCTGAGGTGTTGTGAAGAAGAAACAAGAGGGTCATAAGATGGGAAGGTCTCATATGGTATAAGCCCTTGATTGTTCCCGTCATAAATCGCAGTCACTTGGAGGCCTGCATTATGCTCTGGATTTGGATAGAGTGCTGTTGTTGTTTCAAGTAGAGCTGGTATAAGACTTCAGGGTGGAACAGGATCATAGGTCCACACTAAGTTACAGTTTTGTCTCGTTTCTCTCAGCGTGATCGTTCTGATGTTTCCTGTCCTTATTTCCACCCTTTTTATCAGGGTTGCTTACAAAGCTGTTCAGTCTCACTGATTCTCTGATGAATTCTGGGGAACCTCAGCGTGCATAGTGAAAAAAACTAAAATACAGTAAGCTTCTAATCTAAAAAGAAAAGTTAGAGTTTTTAGCAAGCTTTAGGGGCAGTAAATTCTGTAGACAAAGTTATCACAGTGCATATGGCTGACATGGTAATGTACAAATGAGATGCTTAATGTAGGTTAAACCTGGTCCTTTCCTCACTCAGAAGTATTCAACTCAGGCCAGAAGTATTCAAGAAAGCTCTAGGGTCTGTTTATCTTGGCTATAGCTGATTGATCGCAACAGGATTTAAAAATGCTCTTTAGTATTTTACTGGCTAGGAATTAATCTAGGCATTATTAGAACCAGGCAGTCAGAACAATGGGTTAAATTAGTCATTGAATATTAATTCAGATGAGATTTAGTTGAAAAAATACTACTGCATTACAGTAAACATCTGAGAGAGAGAGCTTCTTCAGAACTGGGCCTGTGTACAACAGGTAACAGCCCTGACCGAAGTCCAGGGGCAGGAACGCTCTGCAGCCATGCCTTGGGTCTGCCTGAGGAGCACCTTGCTGGTGAGCTGCAAGGGAAGGTGATTAACAAAATCTGCAAATGAATCAGGTCTTTTGGGGTTGTTTGTGTCCGGAGAGATTAGTGAGCAGCAATATAAGCAGTTCATTATAAAATAAATGTGAAACAGTGGAAATAAGGAAGTCTGGTTTTCTTTAAGTCCATGTCTGATTTCCAACCTTGACCTCACTGCAATAGCCACAGCCTCCTCGGTATGTCATTTGTGAGAGCCCTGTCATTCCCGCAGTTCCCTCTCTACTTAATCTTCAGCCTCTTCACAGTATCTCCAGGCCCTTCCATACCCACACCTACCAGTTTGAAAGAGGCAGTACTGGCTGTGGCCAGCTCTGAACTGGCACTTTAAAGATGACAAATAAATGTTAACCTATATGCTGTGGCTCTTAACTCAGCAGGCAATGGAGTTTCACAAAGCTGGTTGGAATTTAAAGCAGGATTCAGGTGCCTAGACTTTAGGTCTTTGCCTAAAGCTGGTGTGCTGCCATAGAGACTTCCACGTGGGACTGGAGCTAAGACACAAAACATATTGAAGACCTGCACCTCTCTGGAGCAGCAGATGGAGGATGCATGTGGACATCTAAAATAGCTCTAGATGCTTGTCTGAGCAATTGAATTGTCTCCTAGTCTCTACTAAAGCCTCTACTAAGCATCAGATTTGATGAAAGTCAGCCAAGTATTACTGGGATGGACAAACAGATATCCAAAGGCTACAGGATAGGCTTCATTTCATCAGTAAATGGAGCTAAAAATGGTACTGAGTAGGCACTGAAAGCGATCATTTGGCCTACCCAAATGTGTTATTGCTTGGTAATTAGTGAAGAAAAGTAACCGGCTCTACAAGTGACTGTGAGCTGCTTCAAAAATGTAGTCAATTTGCAGTGACATACTTGAAAAGGATCTCTCTATCATTCTACAGTTTTCCATGCTTCAACTTAACAACTTTTCTCCCTCAGACTTCTGACAAAATACAGGTATGTCAATAGTGTCTCCAAAATGGATGCATCTCCAGGCAACTGGATGGTGAATATTAATATTCAGGGTGAAATTAAACTGAGATAACAACTTTTAGTCTTAAGCTTAATCTAACAGTAAGGTCTCTTTATTTCCAGGTTCATGAGTCAGTCTTCCCGTAAGCACATATGTATAATTCTAGAATTTAGTGTGCAATAACTGTTCTTTTCAATTGTCCCTGAAAGCTTGCTCAGTTGGAATGACAGCTATGTGGAAAAAAGGAGTCAGTGTATGCTAAAGTATAGGATAAAAAATTATATGAAAATGTGGCATGAACATTGCAATATAAAGCCTGTCCTTCATGTAGGACCACAGAGAAGTTTTAGCCTCTGCCTGTTTCAGCTTCTCCCTCTCGTTTTTAGCCCAGGTAGAGACACCCCTGTTCCAGCGCCCTGAGCTAAACCGAGGACGTGGCAGCCAGTTGCTTTTGCTTACTGTGTCTATGCTGATGGCTCATCTGGATCGATTTCTTCATCTCACAGAATTATGAACGGTACTTGTTAGTACCTTGCTCCATTAGGGCAGGACTATTAAAATGCAGAAGTGATTTCTCCAGGGCTATATATATATATATATGGCTGGCCAGGACACAGATAGGATTTATTAGTATGCAGTGTACAATAAGTAGCAATCAATACTTCAGTTTTGGCACAGTTTAACTCTGCAGAACAATTTGAAGATACAGTTCATGCCAAATAGCAGCATAGGATTTAGTGCAGTACAGATGTATCTGGAATATTTTAATAAAAAGAAGGGTTATGGAAAACATTTGGCAGTTTCTGGAGCATGCAGCAAATATTACATACCATCTGTAACAGTATAGCTGAGCATGCACAATGCACTGAAAAGATGTTGCATCCATGTCCTATAAGAATTTTTACCTTCTGTAAAAATGTGCCTGTTTTTTAGGTTTCTAATTAGGCCAGACTTGTTTGGTTGGAAATAAAATAACATCTGTGCTAAGCTCAACTTATTTAAGATCTTTGAGATAAGATATAAAACTTTCAAAACTGTTGGTGACAAGTTCTATAGTCTTCAATTAAAAATGTTCTTAGGACAGAAGAAAACTGAATTCTGGACTCTGAATCCCAGATGTTTCTGCTGTTTTCAACTGTGGCAGCAGCAGAAGTCTTTTTATTCCAATTAACCAGTTTTCAGATTAGGCAGCATTTCGAAGACTGCCACTACTCTGATGAAATCACCTCCTGAGCTCAGTCATTAAGCTAATGCAACACACAAAACATGCATGTTAGAGCTAAAACTTAGCTTATCCCTTAGTGTAGCAGTTAGGAGGACTACTGTATTAAAGAGCAACTGTATTCTCCGCCCCATTAAGCTCCTTGGATCCCTTAGTGGTATGGACAGTTGTGAAGAGATCCACATCTGAGAGGAAGAATTACTTTCCCCTGAGCCATTAGGGATGAAAGAAGACTCTGATGATTGTCATTGCCTTCATTCAGTCTTAAAAAACTGTTGGTTTCCTCACTCTTTTCAAGGTTGTGAGCAACAGTAGAGTAAGTAACATTACAAAATTCCAAATAAATGTGCAAATAGAAACTTGAGCAGAGGAAGTCTCTTATTTGCCAAATTCTGCTACACCCAGTTGGACTTGTCTGAATAAAGCCAATCCTGTCCACACCAGACCATTGCTGAATGCTGACAACAGGGTCCCTGTGAAAAAATGTAGTATCATGTGTCCCCTTCTCTTTTGGCATACTGCAGCCCTAAATGTGTTGCTCTTACCCTTGCATCACTGAATATATATCAACAGGAAGACTACAGGATCACTAATCCTTTCCATGTCTGCTGTGGGAGTCATCGAGGCGTTGGCAAAATATTGACATCTGAAGAAACAGCAGCTGGTGACACATCCATTCTGGAAAGGCACTGAAAAGCAGCAGATCACTGCCAAAATTATGTACTGTGTAGTGTGTTCTGAGTGCACTACAAAGCTTCGAAGTAGGCTCGTACTTCTGTGGTATGATATGAAGATGATTACGGCATGGGGGTAATATGTTGTATCTTCCACACTGCAGAATTGTTCTGTCAAAAGGACTATTGAGCAGTGTCTGCTCAGTAGGAAGTAGAGAGATGCTGCTGCTGTAACTGGTGTGGGCAGATGTAGTGATCTTTTAAGTAAGCTTGGACCTTGGTCTGACATGAGTCTTTCTCTTGATCTTGTGTCCCTTGCAGTTTGTAATGTCAGGCCATTTCCAATGTCCATGCAGTGTTGGATTCCTACACGAGTGAAGACTGCCAGGAATCGAAAGCCTGTTGGAATGATACTTCATGGTTAAGAGCCTAAATTTGATTTTCTTTCTGGTTTAGGTTATGTTGCGTGATGGTTTATGTCATGGTTTTATAGTTGTATAAAAGCCAATGAAGGGCATATAACAAATAGTTGGAAATTCTAAAACAAATCACTCATTAAAGCAGAGGACTGAATTATTTAAAATATATTAAGTCAGCAGTATAGGTAAATGACTTCTTTATGGAAACCTAGGAAATTGCTAATCTTTGACCAGCTGTCAGTAATTTCACTTGTTAAATTTCAGTGTGCAGAGTTGGCTTTGCTTTTCAGAGTGTTTGTTCTATCTCAAAATATTTTTTTCTTGGAAGCCCTGTAATAAATACAGTAGGGAATTTTGCATGTTTTTAAACTTTTCACCTTTAGATGAGATGAGATATTATTGATACTAACATTCCTGAAATATTTTGTCATGATACTTGATAATGATGTCTTATCTAATGGTGAAAGAAACTTTCATTACTCTTACTAGATGAAATTAAGGAACAGTCACATTGCTTGGACATGTCCCATTTCCCCACGTTATCTTATGACAAGTCGTTATTACAGACAGGTTTAAAAGAAAATGTCTGTGATGATGTATCATCTAAGTGGCCCTCTGGAACTCCGGTAACATTGAGACAGATGCTGTTTCTGATTATAAAAGAAAGAAGCATTACAATGTGCAAAAATGGAATACAAGATATAACAAGTGGAAAAGGGAAGAGTAGTAAGAATTTGCATTTATATATATACACACATGCATACAAATACACACACACATATGCAGCCTGTACCAGCAAGAATTTAATAACACCCTTTTATTTTCATATCAAAACCCTTCCAACCTCTTAGTCCTTATCCTGGTACTGATTAGTTGAGGGCTTTTCTGGTGGAAGTACATCAACTGGGTCTGCACAGTGGTTGTGGAAGAACATGTCCAAGTATTAGTAGGAAAGGCATGGTCATTCTTCCCATTGTTAATCAGTGACAAGGCTGGTATAAGTGAAAATGTAAAGGAAGCTGGGAGACTGATTCAGCAAATATAACGGTATGTCTCTCAAGCAGGGCAGAAGTGGGGTGAGTAGGAATTATGTGGAAGAGAGTTTTGTATTTGATGCCATAGGACAAGAGAGTGTTGAACTGGCAGAACCCAGGTACGTGGCATTCAAAGTTGGAACAAATGGAAAGAAGAGGATGAAACATTCAAGAAGTGAGGTAAAACTCACAGATGGCATCTTCCTACCTGTGCAAACATAGAAAGAAGGTTGGACTCATGGAGGAAGAAGATACTGTGGAGGAAGAAGGCAGCTTGGAATACTTACTATATCGTACAAGAGCTCAGCCAGAATTGAAGAATGCCAGTTCACAGTCTTTGTGGCTTAGGGTAATGAGGGCAATCAGAAGTACCACACTGGTAAAAACACAGTATTAACTCTGAAAAAAAACCCTTGAGAGAAACATCAGCTAAATACTTCAAGTAACATAAATGAAAATGATGTTGGGAATGCCAGTTTATATACTGGGTATGAAGTAGGCTTTTATGATCCTGTTCCATCTATGCTTTTGTTCATTATTCCCCCGCATTATTTTTCTGAAATGTCACCATAAACACAACCATAACAACTCTTCTGGCTGTAGGAGGCTGTTTGGGATGTTTGACTTGGGAGTATCTGTAGTTACTCAGAATAAGCTACTTAATAGTCAAATCTTTCTGAGAACAGAAAATTGCATGAGAATTGTGCTAGTGGTATGGAAACATGAAGATGGTATTTTTGTGTAACAGGAGCTGAATTGAAATGGCTTCCCCTGCTCTGTGCACTATAGGTCTTCAGACAGACACTCTTGCTGTTCTGGGCTCACTAGCAATTAAATCATGATAAATTAAACAGTGCCAGAGAACATTTCTTGGCAGCGAGATTTTGTCTTTTATGCTGTTACACATTTAAAGCAGTCCCTGTCATGGCTGTGATCCAGGTCAATTAGCAGTTCACCCCCAAATTCTCAGGCACCTTTGGCAGGAACATTCCCAACAGGACTTCCCTGCTTTGAGGGCTCTCACTATTTAGCAGTGTGGGTTGCAGCCATTCCAGTGGCATTGCCAGGGGATGGTCCCAGGGACATTTCACTATTACTGCAGATGCAGCCTGGCTGGAGTAATCTAATCAATTCTAGTATGCATCTCCATTTTTTTTGGTGCACTGGCACTCCTTCTAAATTTACAGCAGCTTAAATGTATGGATGATATTACCAATGATAATTCTAGGCCATTTGTTCATCTGAGCAGGTGTCCGACTCATTAAACCTCAGTGCACGTATTCACTATAATGCACACAGATGGACGTGGTAGGTACCTAGCAATTAGGCTAACGCAGAATTAAATGAAGCTGCACTTGACTGTTGTGTACATGCAGAGATAAGAGATAGTCTGAAGCAGGTCTTTAGTGTCCTGTTTTTAATTTTTTATTTCTATAAAGTGCCTAGAAGTATTTTATTTAGGAGAACTGGTACCTTTTCTTAGGAAAAGTGAACGTCCAGCGCTGTAATAATAAAGCTGAATATAATGTACATCTTAAAAATGCTCTGCATGTGTCAAGTTGCTAAACCCTACAAAGCTGCTGTGAGGAAGGGCAGTATTTCTGAGGAGTATTTCTAGATGGTCAAAGCTGAGAAGCCCAAGAGGATTTAAAATAGGAGTAATGAAGTTAAAGCCATTAGTCCTGAGCCCACCAGAAAAGTAACCTTCTTTCACTTGGCAATCCCAATCCAGAACTCCTTCTAGCTTTGCAGGTTAGAGGATGATAATGTTTGTGCAGAGATAATAACCACTTTATTAAATAAATAAAACCACTCTAATAAAGGTGGTTTGAGATGGTATGAGTGCAGGAGCAGGTGTCTCTTTCTGTGTCACAGCTTCACTGCAGAATTTTTCTTGGTTTTTTTTCCTCCTTCTATCCTGTATGTGATGCATTTTCAGGACATGGTAAGTGCAGCAGCAGATTTTCTAGTAACAAAGAATCAGCAAAGCTGATTACTGATTATTAAGACTATCTTTTGGAACGCAAACTGTACATTTTTGAAGTAATGTGTGTTCTTGTAAATCTTAGTCAAATAAGTATTTTGAAAAGATTAAACAAAAGCTATACAACTTGAATTTTTATATTGGAAATAGATTTTCTTCAAGAGTTTTCACAGGTTCTTATCCTGGTATAAATTTCCATCTTTGATCTTGCCAAAAGACATATCAGCTTTTATTTCAGGTACAACGGGGTGAGATCCTCAACAAAGTGCAGTTAATATTAGGGAATATAGTGTTTGAAAGAGAAATAACAGAACCGAAGGAAGAAGAAAAGGTCAAACGATTGTAAACATACTCAAGGCTGCCCAGGCCAAACGTGATCCTCGGAAGCACCTGGGCATTTGTGGTGCAGGTGCGGGAGGGGAGGAGGTGCTACTGAAAATGGAGTGTGTCCTCTGTGTTTGAGATGACCAAACGTTTTCTTCTGGTCCTGGCAGACTACAGGAGGCCCATCAGGGAGGCCCTGGCTGAGGTTGCCTTCCAGAGTTCCTGGTGGTTGTTCAGGAAAGGTTCTGAGGTACTTCCAGATCTTCCATTTTTTAGGCTTTGGGCATCCCATGGCACTGAGGAGGGGGAAAAGTTTTGCAATCTTTTGTGCCTAGGAGGTGTGCCTGTTCACTTGAAACTGCCTGGCTATGGAGATTATTTATACATCTTAAAAAGGCAGAACCTGAACTTCTTTCTTACAATACCGGTCCACCAGCAGACACTCGTGTGTGAGCGCTAAGTTTATGCCAAGTTTTTTCCTTCTTGGTTCCCTCTGCAAAGTGTATAGATTCCTTTAACTGACAAAGATACACAACCTTCTCAGTCCTAAAACTCATTATTTTTAAGATTTTCGTTATGTTCTCCAGGCAGACCATTTGTTTTGTTTAGTTACAAGTGGAAGAACACACAGTGAGATTTACCATGGCATTGTCTTCCTACATGGAAGGCCTACAACACGGCTTAGAGAAAAGTCTTTGATAAGATTTTAAGGATGAAATTTCATCATTTACAGGCTTTCTATTGCAGACCTTTTTTTCCCGTGAATGGTCTTTTCCCTTAGGAATTTAGGCTACAAAAGAGGAAGGACCCTTCTGTTTATTAAGCCTAGGATCCCACTTTAATGTGCAACCACATCACATGATACCATGCCCAAAATTTAATCAAATTTTAACCAAATAATTTAATGTCTTAACATTGCTTCTCATGCAAATAGCATTGAGTGCAGTTGGAATGCACAGGAATATAGGAATATAGAAGATCAGGGCCTTAATCTTTCCATGACTGTTTAACATAACAAAAGCTCACTGGTCAAGTAAGCTGATGGAGAACCATGTGTTTAGTAAGAGAAGGGAGACAAAGAGCAAAGTCTTCCAGCACATGGCACGGGTCTGCACCATTCAGTGGAATAGCTCCAGTTTGATGAAAACATAGTACCTCCTACTTTACAGTCTAAAACTGCTTTTAAAAGGGGATGCTTATAATAAACGCTTAAATTACATCAAGAATGACTCTTTTCTTTCAGAAGAGGTGTAAGGGAACTTATTTGGAAATGTATCTTCAGAGGGAAAGTTTATATCCCACAGGGGAACGCAGCAAACTTTTTCTGACAGGCATTTCACAGAAAAGTGTGAAATAAGAGTTTCTGTTGCAGGTAGATTAGTCTTTGAAGCAATCACTGATCATATACAACAATGAACTTGAATTTTGCGAAGCTCAGGTAGGGGCATTTTTTAGTTAGAACATGTTACTTTCACATGTTATTTTACTTTGAATATTATATGCTGAGATACAGAAACCAGTTCCCACTGAATGATACCGGTAATGTAAAAAAAGCAGAGACATTTTGAAGTGCCTTGTCTGTTCATATTAGCAAACTAAAGTATTTGCTGAGCCTGAATTGTTAAATTTCATGAGCCATTATTGGATGCAATGACAATGAACTTGAGAGGCTTCTCAGCACACTGGCTTAGCTCTGTATTTGTGTGCCACTAGAAATTACAAACCAGATTCTCCTTTGTGGTAAGGTCACTGGCTTTTGCTGTGTGGGAATGCCCACCTAGCACAGGTATCTCTGCCAGACACTGTTCTGTGCCATTTCTGCACAAGGTCAGTGCTTATTAGCCTGGCCAAAGAGTTTTGCTTCCAGCTCTAAGCTAGCTCCCCATGCAATAGCTAAGGCATATCTGCATTGCACTGCCTTATGATACATAAACATATGTTAAGCAAAGTTGCACTGAACCAAAATCATATTTTAAAAATCCATTTCATGTTAATGCCTATATACATTTATTTAGTTCAGTCTCAGCTGTCTTCTCTCAGTATAGGATACATCTCTTGGTGAGGCAAGCTAAGCCAATATAAAATAGTTCTAAAGCTACATACACACACAGAGACACATGCATTAAGCTTTGTGGTGATTTACCTAAAGTGTTTTTTAAACCAATTTAGTTAAATGGCTACAATCTTTGTGTTTTGACAGGCAGAGAGATCCCAGTGCTCTGAAGTCAGCTGGACCTTTGCCAGCGTAGTCAGGATTAGTTGTAAGATCTTTATGCTCTGCCAGTGCTGGGAAATGCCATATAGAGAAAAGACGTTACAGTCTCAAAAGCTTATCTGTAAACTGAAAGCAGGTTCTGAATGAACATTATCAATGAGCAACTTCTGTTTTTTCAGTAGTTAAAATCTGTAATAAAATGGTGGGATCATTGCAAAATTCACAAAGTCATTAAACTCCTCCAAGCACTGCTTCCCAATGAGTGTCTGATCAAAACAAGCCAAACTCCTAAAACAGAATTAAAAACTCTAAACCTCAAACCTCATGAAAATAAAAACAATCAAACTTTATGGGGAAAAAAACCAAACCCAACAAAACAAAATAAGCCATCTGCCAGTAAATCCTTGATCTGGACATGGATAAACCACAGGGCAAGAATAAAATATTCGTAGTAATTAGTGGTATAGACAGAATAGAAACCTCTTCTTTGCACTTGCCGTTGTTATGGTGATTCTTCCTCCAAACACTCTCTCCTCCCTCCAGATGACATTGGCTCTCTCCATGGCTTTCCATCTGGCTCTTGCCTTCTTGTTTATCCCAATGAAATTAGCTCGACTGCTCATTTGTCACCTTGGAGGTGTTGTTGCTGCGAACATGTGCGGTGCGAGAGAGCAGGACAAGCAGATGGTACTGGAGAACGGATAAACAGACAGATGCGTTAAAGAGACAGCAAAATTGTTGGTATGAAATAGTGTCTGGAAGATGATGAATTGGGTTTGTGTTTGGTGAGGCATGGCCAACTCCTGCATGCAAAGAAGTGTCGTTCCCTCGTCCTTGTTTTCTTTCAGGCTGCTGGCACGTGCGGCTTTCCGAATTGCTGAAGCTTGTGGATAAGAAGGATGAGAGATACGGCGTTTCAGATAGTACGCTGAGGTTTCGTGTGAATTGCTGGAAAATGTGACACATTTTCCTGGCTGCTTCTCCTTAACAAAACGAAAAGCACAGCTCCACCAATCTGCACAAATCACTTCTGTTATTAGTGTCTGCTCTTTGTCCCAGAAATAGCTCAAATCAGTGTGCCATTTATGATTTCTGTGGTATCTTATTTATGTGTAGTGACTAGATGTATAGGAAAAACCAATAATTTCATTATACATTAATTTAACTGCATTAAATGCAGAGTTGGTCTGGATTTACATCAGGGTTCAAAATCTCTTGTGCAGAAAGAAACAATGAGAGTTATCCTAGAAAACCTGAGAGGAATTGAGGACACGAGCAGAGGGACAGCATAGATGCAGACAGAACAGAGAAATGAGAGTCATCATCTATAAAAATGTGACTAGCTGGCCCTATCTGCTACGCCAGAAACAATCTTTTGGCCAAGTGAGATTTTTAAAGGTAATGAATACGGCATGTTTATGTGTGTGGCACAGGAAAAGTATCTATTAAAAAAGGATACTAAGACAAAAGCAGGATAATATTTACTTTCAGAAATTAGCACTACATTTCTATTAGGTACTGAGGTCAAATTTCGGTTTCCTGAAACATGAACGGACTGGAGTTGAATGCTAAGGTCCAGCAGCGAACAAACTTTACTCGATGGAGATCTTATGGCGAGACTGCCGAGTTGCAGCTGTCTAGACTTACACACACAGAGTCACACACACGTGCACATAGCCTGGATTAATGAAAAGGCAACTGTTTAAAGAGGCCGATGGTGGCCAAGGAGCCCAGTTCCAGCCCCTGTGCACTGCCAGCAGGGAGGCGTGGGTTGGAGCCGGCGGGGGACAGATGGAGGGGAAAGGGAAGAGAAGGCAGCGAGCTTGGGTACAGCACACAGTGGGGTGAGCCCATGTCTGTGCATCTCGGGTAAGGAGCAAAATGAAGATGTGGGAAGAGAAGAGAAGGGAGGAGAGGAGAGGAGAGGCGAAAGTTGAAAAGGTCCAAGGAGGAAGTGGATTGAGAGACAACCGTGGGTGTTGGCAAGAAGAAAGATGGGTTGTGGGCCTTCCTAAACTACTGGAGGGAAGGTGGGACTGGAGACCAGCTGGGTGAACACAGTCTGTTGGACAGACTCACAGACTGGGTAGTGATGGGCCCGGGTTGCAAAAGGAGCAGGTGCTTTATCCATCACTCAGCTGGCAGAGCAGGGATGGCTTTGCCCCAGGCATGTGTTTCGGCACTGTCACTGTGAAGTCCTCCAGCAGGAGGCTTGGGCCTGTGACGAGGTAACACCAGCTTTTGGGGATGGGAGGGAAAGAAAAAGTCCCTACCCTTTGTACTGTATTAACCCTCCTAACTCAGCTACTTCCTTCTCTCTTACCCTGTGATCTTCTTCCCAGCTCACCCTCAGAGTTTGTTCTGTCACAAACAATGAGGACGAAATAAATTATGTAATTACTTGTTCATGGTATGGTGAAACTCAGTTTTGACCATGCTGCTGAGAAGCTGGAGCTGACTCTGAAGTAAACACACACACATGAGTCTGAGATAGTAAACATAAGGTCGTACCTGTTAGGATTCATTCTTTTGGAAGAGACTGAATATTGTCAAGGTCTTATTAATGGGCTAGGGGATTTTCCAGGGCTTCCATGAACTAGACCTGTAAGAAGCAGTGATTTAATTTGGTGCGGTTCATTGGACTCCCATCTCCATCCCCCCCTGCCTAGTCTTTAGCCATAAACTATTTTTTAAAAAACTTTAATTATGAGTTATTTAATGCATTTAATTTTCAGCTGGACACCAAAAACTCTAATTGCTTTCAAGAAAGCTTTCAAGCAGCTGCTAGAACTGCTGGGGCAAAAACTGACACTACCTTCAAGCTTGGCCCTGGAAGAAACAGTTTCTGTAACTGGTAATAATATGGTGTGCATTCATAGATTCTCCTTAAAACCAAAATGCTCAGCACTTTTCACGTGCTAAGAATCGCCATGGCAGATATTAAGGGGAAGAGATACGAAGGACTGGCTTGTCCACCTGTCAGTGATGATGTGCATGTCTAGTTCGTCTCAAAGCCAAAAACATGCCTTGCTAGAATCAATAACTGACAAAAAAGTGAAAACATATCAGCAGTAATTTTTATTAAAACAGTAGTTTCCTGCTTGTTAAAATTGGCATAGCTCAATGTGCTCCAAAAGCTCCAGGAACTTCAAGAGTCTCAGAAGCCACTGGGAGGTTGAAACTCATTCACTTCCCATGCTAAAAACCAGAGCTCTGTGCATGCTGTTCGCCAGGGCTGGCACAGAATTCAGGGCAGGGACAAGACCATAGCCAGGCTTGAAGCACATGTTTAAAAGTGAGGATGTTTCAGGCTTCGCTTCTTTGCTCCTTGACACTACCATGGAAAGTGCCCGGCGCCAGGTTGCAGCAGCCTCTGCATATTCTCCAGACCTCAGAAGTTGCAGGCT
>NW_010521358.1:97630-103135 GCF_000687285.1 Phaethon lepturus | reverse complement strand
AATGCCAACCCAGCTTCCCAAATGGCCAGCGCACACTTTGGAGCAGTGTTTGGTGTGCTCAGAACACAACTGGAACTGCCAAGTGAATACTCTCTTGCATAGTGTGTAATTCCACCAAGTCTCGTTCACATCCTTAGGTATGAGCATATTTAACACGCTGATGCACCTTGGTCACTCACGCCATAAGATGTGGTGTTACCTCCCATGTTACAGCAGGAACTACAAATGACGGGCAGAGTCTGGCCTCCCATTGTACCCCCTTGGGAGCTGGGTTAGGTACTGTCCTCGTCACCCTTGCTCTGCGCCTGGAGGATGAAGCACAGCAACTCCCGTCTCCTTGAGATGCTCTGTTTTGGATCGGGTCTGGTGTTCTCACTACGCTCCTGACACAACCCTTGCCGAGGGGAGGAACTGAAGTGAATCTTCCCACCTCTCTTTACTTTTGCAGACAAACTTTGTTTGTGCCAAACATTTGAGGACTAAGTTAAGAGTTACTGAGTTAAGAATTTTGGTTTGCAGACATATTAGACCTACCTCTGAGTAACCAGGAAAGGTATATTTAAAATTCATAGACCACAGCTGAACTGTTTGGTGACATAGCGTTGCAACTGAATGATGGGAGACCAGCATGCTTCAGATGTCTGGTACGCAAAAGAAAAAAGGAAACTCAGTAAGTTAAATACAAAGTTTATTTTAAATTGCAAATGTAGTCAAGTTCCCTTGAAATTCCAGTTTGTCCCCTTCTATAAAGGGAGTGGCACGTAGAGACATTTTCCATACATAACATGCACTGATTTCCTTTGTAAAACAGAGATTTAAAAAATTAGAAAAAAGAATACTGTATACTAAGGGGATTTGCATATATCATAGCTGCCTAAGTGGGTTTACTGGCTCACAAATAGCAAATAAGGTCACCTAACACTCAGGCAATGAGAAGCACTGGACAGTGGAAGCACAGTGGTGTCATTATGTTTATGCATTTCATTTTAGAAATTAAATGATGGGCTTTTAGTTTTGGGGTCATTTTTTTCTAAGGAATTACAAGGACAGATTAAATGGGATGAAAAGGAGCAAGGAAATGTTCAGGAGGAACACTCCTTAAATCACGGTTTGCTGCAGGGTTTAAAATGATATCCAGGATTTCGAATATTCTGTCAGACCTTCCAGGAAAAATAGACTTCATTTTTTAGAATTAATTTTTTTATATATATATATGTATGTATGTATGTATGCAAATACATATTTTGTACAAATACCCTTGGCTATGGCCAATATGTAAAGTGCACAAAAGCAATTTCAATATGGATTTGGAAACTTAATCTCCAATAAACCAACAATTATTATTTCTTGACTTATAGGAATATTAACTGATGTTGGTAGTACATGCTAAACTTTTAGATAGGGCACATGGTAGAAATGTTAATTACTTTGTAAAAACAGGTAAAACTTAGTCAGGGGAAGGCAGATGAGGTGCTTCCCATTACCCTACTGAGAATCCTCAAGGGCAGTGTAGCATCCTTACCATGGTCTGATGGCCCCACCTCTTTATGCCAAACAGAACAAGAAGTGCTTTCAGTGAAATTCAGATGAATCTTATTTAATATGTTTTACCCTAAGTAGTACAAAGTATAGGACCAACATAGCTGTAAGAATGAGAAATGAAGCTACTCTTTAGCAATTACATTTTAGGAGGAAACAGACCCTTCTGTACTCCCAACTGCCTATCTTAAGAACAATCAGCATTCAAATAGTTTAGATTGATGAACCTAATGATTCAACTTTCAAATGAACAACTGTCAGTGCAACAGGAAGAACTCCAGGAAACTCATGGCTTGTTTTTCTGCTGCCATGTATCATGCTTGATCCCAAACATGTACATAAAATAAACTTACAGAGTTTGTTGTGCATGTGCAGGTAGTGTAAAGGCAGAGAAACATCTATCAGTCAAACTTAATCGCAGTTTTTGCATGTTACCTGTCTTTCATAAGAGGAATGATTTGTTTTTATGTCATTAACCTGGCTAGGCATGTGATGAAACCTATGATGGGAGGCCATGTCCTGCTAGTATTCTAATCCCCCTGATGTTTGACAGATTGCCCTGTACTCCTAACTGCTGCAAAACTCAGTGGCATCTGAAAAAAAAATGGTTTGGTTTACAATCCCAATGTTCTTCAGGTACAAGGATGTTACTTCTCTGTAAATTGCATGTCAAGTTGAATTTGTTTTGTAAGCCTGAAAGCCAAGAGGATTTGTCATTAGGCCTGTGGAGAGCGATGTACTGAGGGTAGCAGAGGAATGGGAACAGCCTAATATCAACTGTCAGGCCAAGAGTCATAGTCACATCCTCTTACCGTCTACAATTTGCATATCTTCCTAGTCTTTTTGTCTTCTGAAGAGACAACTGACAATATCTGGCAATTGCTGAAGAGTACTTGGGAACATGGGTTTTGTCACATCAGATGGTTTATCTGTTTGTGACCAGCCATTCTCTCTGCAGCACGTACGTCAGCTCTCTAACAGCGTCCCAGATCTCATGCATCAAGGGTTGGAAGTCTTCTATAAGGCAGTGGTCTCCATGGGATCTGATGAAATTCTGAGATCTTTACTGGCATTGCTGAGCAGTGACTGGCTCACAGGAGTCATCCCAGTGATTTCAGCTGTTGAATAGTTGCTCACCATTGTGAGAAAAGGCTTCCCAGTTTCACATATTTTGCTGGTTGCTGCTTGTTTATCATGCACTCTGTTAAATCTTCCGGGGGAGTTTGGTATAGCAGTGGTGTTATGACCGCTCTCCATGGAAGAAACCAGGAAGGACAAAATGAACAGTACTGAGGCACAATACAAAATGAATAATTTTAGAGTGTTTGATCGAGGGCTTACAGCAGCAGTTCCTTATAGCACTGCCAAGTCACTCAAAAGATGGGAATGCTAAACTAAATGAGAGGTTATTTAGTCTCACTCTTTACATCTGCAGAAGATGATTTTAAGATGACTACTCTTTTTAATGAGTAGGTATGATGCTAGAGCCTGAAGGTGCAGCAAGAATTTGAAACCACAACAACGAGTCCAAGAGGAGAGAAAAATCTAATTGGGAGAATGAGGCAGGAGGTTTCATTTCTGCCATGCCAAGGACTTTCTTCTTGGCAGAGAGTGGGAAGCTAAAACGAGACCAAGGACTGTCTACTCTTAATATCTGTGTGTGGAATGTCCTCACCTTTAGCCTTTTCACTATCTCTGTTCAGTGAACCAACAGTTTGATGAGCTAGTGAGGCAGCATTCACCCTTTGGTCTTCTTTTCATCCAGTCAGCAGAGTAGGAATGAACCTGGGGCCAAATGAGACGAGGGGTAACATGAAAGTGAGACTCAGCTAAGAGTAGGATGCAGGAAATTTAGGAAATTTTCTCAGCTTCTTTTACTAAATAAACTTAGAATCAAAGAATCACACAATAGTTTGTGTTGGAAGGGACCTTTAAAGGTCATCTACTCCAAACCCCGCTGCCATGAGCAGGGACATCTTCAACTAGATCAGGCTGCTCAGAGCCCCGTCCAACCTGACCCTGAATGTTTCCAGGGATGGGGCATCTACCACTTCTCTGGGCAACCTGTGCCAGCATGTCACCACTCTCATCGTGAAAAATGTCTTCCCTATACCTAGTCTCAATCTACTCTCTTTTAGTTTAAAACCATTACCCCTTGTCCTGTCACAACAGGCCCTGCTAAAAAGTCTGTCCCCATCTTTCTTACAGGCCCCCTTTAAGTACTGGAAGGCTGCAATAAGGTCTCCCTGGAGCCTTCTCGTCTCCAGGCTGAATAGCCCCAGCACTCTCAACCTTCCGTCATAGGAGAGGTGTTCCATCCCTCTGATCATTTTTATGACCCTCTGCTCACTGTATTTTGAGAAATTTTGCTGTAATATCTGTCCTTGGTGATTAGACATAAGGTGGAAACTAAATTGTTCTTAGTGATATCTGTGCTTGACCAAATCAGATCCTTATCATAATTCTTGCTTTGGCCTTGTTAGGCGTAGGCTGCTGTAATGCAGTCTCAGGTGGAACTATTTCTGAAGACTGTGAATGTAGTTTTGCCACCTTCTAACCTACCAGTGAGAACAAAGGAGGAGCTCTATATTTTATATGGATTTGGAGAGGAGATGATCTTCTTAACCCAGGAGAAACATGGCATAACATATCTTTACTCGTGACCATCAGATTTCCACTTGATCGTTTTTAGGTATAATGATCTATTAATTGTTTTTCTTTCTAGCTGTCCCAGAGAACATTGTTTGCTAGCGTAGCTCCAAAGCACCTGGAGTACTTAATTGTTCTAATGCAAGGAGCACCTTTCTTTTCAGTGTTTCCTGTGCTCTTATCTTCAGTTAAATTTGGTAGTTGTCAGTCATGCCAATTACTTCTGTCCTTTCCCAAGGAATTGGATTTGAAGAGTAAAGTAGGTCGATTTGAGAGTAGTTTGGAAAATAGAGTTTATAACGATAGCATGAGAATGTGATAGTCTAATTAACTGCATGTGTACCCTTCAGCAAGAGAAGAGATTTTTAAAGCACTCAAAATAGACAAATCTGAAAACTTGAAAACAGCCCAGATATGTACAGCTGCAGTCTGATGATTCAATATTAGCAAATAATTCACAACTTAAATCAAGTTACTTTGTCTCTTTGCCAAAGAAATTTTCCTTTTCATTGTATTTACGTTGAAGATTTCTTGGATTATCTGTAAATTCTACCTACCTAATGCTTAAATGGGATCCTTCAAATGGTTAATTCTCAAACTGAAAATATGTACTGTGTTTGTTCAGTTTTATTGCTCATGTATTATTGCGGCTACGTCTTCACTAGGTGAATCACTGCCACCTAAGAATTTTGGTTTAAGCATAGTTTAGAATTCATAATTATAAATCTGCTCTGTTAATGGTTACCATTTTAATCCTAGAGAGGAATCAGACACTGTTCAAGTATTTGTGCAAAACTTACAAGTCTTGGCAATTCAAAGATTCTTGTACAATAGAAGACACTTGAAAAGTTGTTAAAAAAAATTGTATAACTTCTCCCCTCCCTCTTCTTTACCTAGATGTACTCAATAAAAAGAAAAGGAAAATAAATCCCGACTTTGAAAAGGATGTTTTTGAGAAGAGCCTAAAAGAAATGGGAAATTGGATTGGAACTACCCCAGAGACCTTCTCCTGGAAATAAATCTTTACAGGACAGTTGTGTGTTCCAAGTGAGTTTGCTTGTCCCTCTGAAAGATGTATGAACTACATCACTGCATTTCCCAACTGCTTTTGCCCAAGGGATCATGAGTGAAATAGCTCTTGGGAATCTTAGGCAAAAGTACCCATTAGTTTAGTCTAGCTTGTTTCTCAGTAGTTAATGGGGAAGGTTAGGCTGTTCTGCAGACCAGTCCAGAGTGTGGTGAACACATCACCTGAAATGAAAGGAGAAGAAATAGCACAGCTTACCCTGAGCCATCCAGGCTGCAAACCACATAGTA
>NW_010521358.1:78146-97599 GCF_000687285.1 Phaethon lepturus | reverse complement strand
GAGAAAGATCCTCCCCTGTTTCTCACAAGGGAGAACTGCACTGAGAGATCAGTGATGATTAATAAACATTATTCAGACATGAGGTAGGAAGACAAGCAGCTTTCCAAGTAACTCCCTTTACTACAGTAGCCAAGTGGAAAACAAGCCAACTCCTTTAATTAGGACATGATATCTTGCTCGCTTGTTACCTCATCAGCCAGCTGCAACTTATCATAACCTAGTTTATGAGCTCCCAAGGATGGAAAGCATATTTTACAGGAGGCTGATGCAGTACTTACTGCTACAGAACCTGCCTATAACTGACATTGTAAATACTGTTACTACAACTAAAACCAACAGAATAGTATGGTTCGGAGATGATATTACCCCCAGGAAAATGTATGTAGATATAGAGATAACAAATTAGCCTGGTTATATATGAACTTGATGAGAAGTTCTAATAAAGACAGGCTCAAGAAGAAAATTTATTTTCTTTTAGCTCATGTAGTAGGTGGGAGAATGGTCACATGATGTGTGAAAAAAACCCCCAGGCTTATGCAAGGTCATACTTACCCACAGAGCTAATGTTGAGAAAAAACTAACCCAAACAAAAATAAAAATGCCTCTGGAATAGAAATGTTATGTGCATTGCAGTGAGGTGCACGTCCCTAGCCTTTGAGACATATTATACATGATTTTTTGTCCATGAATAATTTGCGAGAGCAGTCCCTATGCACCTTCTGTTACATAGGCAGCACTGCTGCCGAGAACATTTCAGCACATAATGTTCACCTCCTGGGATATTTCCGGAAATGAGCAGGTCCCTGGTCTGTTACAGGGCTGGGGATCCTTTTCTTCCTTTTTCAACAAAGTAAAACGGACAAACCCAAAATGAGGTTTAATTGAAAATAAATATAGCTGCACACCAAGTTTTAGTCTTCTGAGGCATTTTCTTTGCTCTGTGTGCCAATCTATAATTCTTGCCTCATCTTTCCTTCTCCCGGTTCCAGAGATTTCACTTTCAATCTTGCATGAGAGAAATTTCACATGTTGAATCATTCTTGCACTCCTGGTCAAATCATGAAGACTACCTGTCCTCATTCTGCAAAAAATAAGAAGATCAAGTAACATTTTCTCAGCTCTTCTCAACTGATCAAGGTACCTCTTTCCAGGGTTGGATTCATCCTTCCCCCATTTCTTTCCATGAGTTTCCCAAGTCAGGGACTTGAAATCCTCAGGACTTCTGCATCATCCAGTTACCAACACTTTCCTCAGGACATGAGCTCTATCTAGCATGATCACTGTAAGCTCTTCTAACCCCATTTTGAACAATGAATAATTTCTTATTCCCCTTGCAGTTCCAGAAGATCAGAGTTTCCTAGCCTGTATCCAGAATAGAAACAGCTTCACAACTGTTTCCATGGCTAGAAAATGAATGGCTTTTCCATCTGAGGATGGATTTTATCATTGCAACCATTTTAAAACTATTTTTACCAGACAGTCTTTGAGACAGCTTACAGGATCCGTTTGTTTTTCAATAACAGTAGCTACTCAGCTCAGTTTTGATAAGCAGCTAATGATGGAGGTGGTAAGCTGAGATGATTTCCAGAAGACCAATTTGTCCTTTGTGGCTGTCACCAGGTCTCAACATCTCTGCAAATACCATTTAGTCTGACTGACTTTTAACATTATTTTGGGGCTCAACAGTGATGACTAACCTGGGAAAAAAAATGACTCGACATAGCACCTTTTGGAGACAAACTTCTGCTTAACACACAGGCTAAGGCCTGAAAAAGCATGCCTTGAAGTCCATGCAGCAGCTTCATAAATTTACTTGACTGCTGCTTCTTGGCTTTCTGCCCAATATTTTGATATTTCTTTTTGCAAAGTCAGCCTTCACTCTGGAGAATTTGTTTTCTTGTTTTTTTTCCACAGGGCACTCTGATACTCATATAACTCTTGTATTTGTGTTCTTTTCTCCACTTGTTCTCATAGCCATACAACAAAAAGAAAAAGGATCTCGGATGATCAGTAAGTACTTACTATATCAGAGCCTTTGATAATTGCAACATAGGGAATGCTACATCTTACTCTTTGTGATAAATCTTGAGAAGAGAATCAGGAGAGAGAGACTTGAAGTGAAAATCAGGCAGCAGCAGGTTTCCTCATGCAGTTTCCTGGGCCTGAAGAGATCACGACAGAGGAAGCATGATAGACTTCTTTAGAAGTAGGATTTACAAACATACGATATATCTATCTATCTTCTCCATGTATACCACCCACATGCTCATCTCTTCTTCTGGAAGTATGGCACTATTTTCTTTCATTCTAGCTGCCTGTCTGTTGAAAAGAGGACCTTAGGAAGGTCCTACTAAACTCTATAAAAAGCACCAGCTACTTCTGTTGTAGCTGTAAGGAGGAAGCCATTAAAAAACCATTCTGGGAAAGACTGTAGGAAAATCTCAGTGGACAGTGCAGGTGTAATCAAGTAATTGAAAGAAAAATGCTCCTGAGCAACTTTAAAATCCTGAACTGCAAGGCAAGGGTCCAGATGTTGTTAATTAACAGCTGCATTAAGTTGACATCTGGCTGGTGAGCTGGGACCTCTTTTTCTCTTATTCTATTTTTCTCTGTTTAAAAGCCTTGAATTATGTAATTTGAAATGAATAGAGGCCATATGAATATAATTATTTTAATTTCAGGTCTTTGCTTTTGGGTCTTTGGTAAGTTGTTAATTCCCTATATGATGTGGACACCGATGAAGAGATCTTATTTCTGCAGTATTAAGACATGTTTTCCCTAGAAAATGGCAGAAATAATGCTAGATTTATGTTGTCCTAAAGTAAACCATCCCATCTCTACTGATAATGTTACCCCACAATCAAAGTTGTTTAGGCTTTTTTACTATTATAAAGACATAAGCTCTCAGGGTCTAGTTTCTTAGGAGATTACTGAAGAAAACATATTAGAACAACAGTATGTCAAAAGCAAATATGTGGATTCTGTCCGTGTAAAGTGAGATCAATAATTTTCTGTCAGAGAGAGAACAAAACTATATTTAAGGTTGGTATCATTAGTAACAACATTTACTCTCTAATGAAACACCAAAGAAGGTTATGATTCTTTTTGAGAGTTGGAAGAGGGAATTTCACCTTCATAGCTTGCAAGCTATGTGGCCTCAGGCCACTTGGAGCTCATATGACAAACACATTATGGGAAAGAGGAAGAGTGTGAGTCCTGGTGGAGTTGTGTGCATTCGTCATAGGAATCTAAAGATACAGTACAAGAAAGAAAAAAATGGGAATTTGTGATGCCCTGAAACTCTTGAGCTCTGCTAAAGAAAGCAACAGAAATGTAGGCAAGTATTTGTTTGAGATAATGTTCCCAGTCAGCTATCATTTTTAGCGAACCTGTGTTGTTTGTCTGGGAATTTTTCTGGGACACCTTTCCTCCACTTGTGAACTCTTATTTGGTCTTGGAAGAGAAACGCATCCCAAGAACAGTGCCTGAAGTCATGCAACACAAGAAGTCCAGCATCATAACAGCAAAAATTGCCAAGGTCAAGGTACAACGTATTGCTATCACGTGTTTGATCTGAGGAGCAAACCTGGCTGAGAGGTTGGTTACAAGTCCTACTAAAGAAAAAGTTCCCTTCGAAGTATGGAAGCATCCCTACACTGAGCTCATGCAGAGGGACTTGTGAGGTCTTAGTCTCTGTTACTTAAGGCAGGAGGTGGTAGGGAAGGAAGAGTGTTTCTTGCCCCCAGCCATGGCTCTTGCTCATGCTTTATCTAAGGCATTTCTTAAAACTTGCAAGAAGCCATCCTCCAGTGAGGGCTATCTTCAGAGCGTGCCGACCCCCTTTACATTAAGGTAGCTCAGAGATCACAGATGCCATTCCTAGTAGTTTTGCAGCTAACGGACAAATTTGCCTTTCATTTTCACCGTAACCTGTATTTTGGATTCAGTGTCTCACCAGTCTTTATAGATGCCTTTTAGCAGTGCTTCAGAAGGTAAAGCTTTGGCATTCTGGGATTTTGCTCAGAGCTGTAAACTCTCTCTCCCAGCTGTTACTGGCAAGAATGGCTGTGGTACCTGCTTGTTCACATGAATACCTCTTACCCGGCAACACAAGCCCCGGCGCTCCTTTTCGGGCTAGCCTCTATCATCCTTGTCCATGTCCTGGGATGCCAGTTCCTCACTTCTGCCTGGACATACTGCAGCACTCCGGGTGGCTGCTTTGGGAAGTCACTGCACTGTTAAGTCCACTGGGTTTCTTTCGCATTCATCTCCCCCTTCACACCAGACTTCCTGTGCAAACAAAGCAAAGATTCATTTAACAAGACCCAGAGAGCAGGTTGCAAATGAAATTGGTGTTACACGTAACCCAAGCCTATTGACAGTAGAAATTCTTCCTACCTGCTTTGATGTCTCTCACCCAGACATTCTACGGCATCTTTTAGCTTTGTATAGCCAAGGTGTCAAGGTCTTCACAGTTGTTTTCTTGTGTTGCTAATCAGTCCACCTGGAGCTACTAAAACACTCCTATTATTTTACTAGGTAACAGCTGTACATATATTCTGTACAACTCTAATTGTCAGCTGGTTTTTTTTCCAGCTTTCTATAGACCACACAAGATGTTACTAACTAGAGAATGGGTTGTGTTACTTTTCTGTGTTACACGTTTATTAATGATGACTGAGATGAGGTCCCTTCTGGGATGGTACCTACCTTTTCCATGATAGTTGAGACAGCACAAATTGTTTTAGGATAGGAAGAAATAAGATGAAAATGCTGAGGGACTGGAGCATGATTATAATTACATAAAGCAGAACGATCAACATGTAAACAAACATTTAGGCTGTCAAGGCTTGCTTTCTAAAAATTTGGAATAAACTCATTTATCATCTCATATATGACTCAAATGTTTATAGATCTCACGTTGTGTACTAAGGATTTGAAGCAAAGCCCGAAGAAAACAGCTACACAATAAACAATTCGTTTTATAGATGGGGCTGGCACTTACTTTTATGAGAGCATATGGTGAATATTTAGAAGACAAATCTATGCAATTCAATTTCACCTCCAATATGCATATTTTCCAGTGAGTGGCTTAAGGCCAAACAGGATAATATCCCTTGTGGAATCCCCCACAGCACTCTCAATTGATTCAAGACAACAAATTTAATGTGGGCTGCCAGTCATTTGTGGATTCTGTAAGTTGAATGCTTTCCCAGATGTTAACCTCCGTGGGACTAAGCACTCTTCTCTCTCTGGTTCACAGGGGAAGGCTCGTATGATAGCTAGATGTATTATTTTTGATATGATGCTAATTTATGGGTTTGATATTCTCAGCGCATAGAGCCTCTGTGACATCTTAATATGTAAGAAATCCCTTCTGTTTGCAGCAGGAAACTGATAGTGTATTGACTTTTAGCAAGTGCCAACAAAAATCAAAGCATTTATGTTTTTAATGGTATTTCCCCCTGTAATTCTGCCCTATTTCTCTTGCTTTGAAACTACAGTGCCGTAACGGGATCAGTATGAGTGGGTGTCCATGAAAACCCTTGCTTGGAAAAGCCGATTGCAAAACTGGGGCTGCTCTTTACCACTGTTTAAGAGGTTTAGAACCTATACTGCTCTTCAAAGCATTTTCTTGACTTTCCTTGACTGCAAGAAACAGCTCAAACCATTTTTTTTTTTCCAGTGGAAGTTAAAATTTATCACCCTTTTTACCATGTAAAAAGGAAAATTGTATCCTTGACAGAATACCTTCCATCCCCAGGGCACCAAATATTTATTGAGCTAATGGCCCAACCGTAGAAAAACAGTTGTTATCATCATTATCTTTATTTTTGTCATTATCTTTAGTGTAACATGGCTGAAATAATGCAAGGCTGCTAGACAGTGAACAGCCTGGGAGACAGTTCCTGGAACAAAAAGCCTTACAAGTCAGATAAATTTTGCCTCTGACTCTAAAATACCGCTCACCGAAATCTAACGTTTTAAATATGATGAAAATATGGGGAAGAATTGCACTTCTGGGTACGTTTTGAAATGGAGTGGAAGAGAAGAGACCCTTGGACAACTCCTGCTCTCCGTCTGTAAGGGGGTTCCTGCAGACGTGTCTGGCAGCCCCGGTCTCTGCGCCTCCGTTTCCCCCACACGCAGGGAGCACAGAAACGGTACCAAGTCGGAGTACCTGGGCTGGACTTTCTGCCTGAGTCACTTTGGTGATTCTCAGTGGAACTAGCGGAGTAATTTCTGTAAAGAATTTCACCCATGGGCTTTTTACGTAGATGTAAATGGCTTCAGAAGTTGCCAGGAGGATCAAGCCTTGCAATGTATTTGTTTGCCAAAGTTTTAAAATCAGTGAAATTGTCTGGCATGAGCCAGGACCTTGGTCTGGATTTGAAACACTTGTATTCTGGTAAAAAACAGGGTTTGGATGAGCATTTGATTTTGACTACGTGTAAACCTGAGTTTCTGGCCTGGGCTTACAATAGGATTAAGGCTAAGTTTAAACGTAGTCCTACTGCTAAGTGTGGATTCTGAAAACAACGAGGCTGGTCCTCAGGCTGGGGCTTTGCGTTCCTGGCGCAAAGGCATGGTGACAGTTGATAGTGGGTACCTCCTTGCCCAGAGGGCAGGACTCACTCTTTAGGGCACTGGTGCAGGTTCTCCTAGAACTAGAGCAACAGCTGAAACGTCGGCTGGAAATAAGAAACTGCTTAGAATGAAAGTCGTGGGTCTTTAGCCAGCGTGTGAGAGATGCATGCGCCCACGGATAGACAGAGGATGGCACCTGGAAGGAAGAATGGATGCAGACAGAGGTATCTACTGGGCCCTCAGCTTCGTCAGCTGTCTGCACGGCCTCCGAAGGCAAAGTTAATCCTCCGGCACTGTGTTCGCTCTGCTTCTCATCTTTCCCCCGTAGTGCCAGTTAAGCAACAGGCTTCAGATGCGCCCACACATAGGACAATTAAATTTCTTTTTTACCTGGACATTCAGCAGACCTCGTATAGTCTTTCTTCTTTCCAAAGGTAATGTGAACTGGAGTACGATGCCTTTGACGAGGAGTCTGGATGCAAACCTCAAAGGCACCCCGAAGTGCTGTCCTTCACGCCCGAACGGCCTCGCCTGCCCTTGCGCTGCGGCTCGTGGGGAGCGGGGAGCGGGTTCTGTTTCGGGGCTGTGGTACAGCCTTGGGTTTGCCGCGAGCGCCGGAGGGCTGCCGGGAATGCTGCCAGCTGGGGGCCCGGCGGCAGCGGATTTCTTTATCCCCTGCAAACTGCCAGGGCCTGATCCTGTATTCTCTTCCTTGCTAAATCCCTCAGGTGCTTTAGGTACGTGTGGAACGGAGAATCAGGGCCCAAGACCAGGGAAGGAAGGGAAACCTACTTCTGTGAACATCGTACAGAATTACCAGTACGTCTAGAGCCCAGGCAGTGTCATTGGCCAAAGCTACTGAATCACACAAGGAGAGGAAGAGGCAATCTGTAATACCCCATGTCTGCCTGTGTTTCTATCTATAATTTGAATGTTTAAAACTTCAATGAAGAATTATGAAGAAACACAAGGGTGACATTTGAGAGGACTGGATAAAAATCAATTATTAATAAAGTGAGCATAATTAAATATAATAATGAACAGTGCTCTAAAACCGTGACCTTCCCACCCTCCTGATCCTTCAGGGCAGAATGCAGGCTCCTGTTGATGCTAAAGGGGAATATGGTTGCAATGGCAGAGCTCCTTGGTCGTAAACATATCAGGATTATTTAGAAAGCTTTGTCTTTTAAAATTAAAGTTGTGCCCCAACTTTGACTCCTGACCTTATTGAGAACTTGTGAAGGAATCATTTGATGCTTTGATATTGCTACAGCAAACTTTCCTCCTTTCCTAGAACAGCACTAGATTTCCAAGAATGGTTTTGCCACCGTTTCCCTCCAGAGGAGCCCAGTGCCCAGGCAGTCGATGCTGGAGTGGTCAGTGTTCAGCAGACGACAGGCACTACGTGAACCCTCCTTTTCCAAGCCGGGACCCGCTGAGCTGCGCGAGGATGTGGCTGAGAAGAAAGAGTGCTCTGCAGGTGCAGCACCACAATAAAACCCCATCCCAGCTGCTTTTCTATACGGGCTCCCATTGAAAAGAATATATGCACAGCTTCTGGGCACACACAAGCAGGCACAGACCGAAACTTGGTGCCATCCACATTGCTAAATGTGACATTAAACACAACTGACCTTTTTCTTTTCTTCTGCCTTTTTGTTTTAAACCCAGGCCTAGTCCCACCCTCAGTGCGGGAAGCGTGAGGAAATGGATCGAGGTGGTAACTAGATTTCGTTTTCCCAATCTGCAGCACCATACTTGCTGTACAAACAGCTCCACACAATGTCCCCGCTGCTTGCCAAGCTGGCCTTTAATTGTGCTGGGCGATGGCAGGAGGCCAGCACCACCTTTGGGACTGATGTCACCGCCAGGCTGTGACATGCCTGCAAACAACCTATTTTCATAAGGATCCATGCTCCTTAGGCACCACTGAGACCAGTTCTTATTTGTGTTTAAATCCCTATATATGGCAGAGTGCCACCTGTGACTCCCAGGAAATCCTCAAAGATGCTGGCTTGAACTGAAGGGTGTTTTCCACGGTAGCAGTCAAGGCACCTGCGCATTTCACACTCCCGGGTTGGAAACAGGGTGAATCGCGGCATTTTATGACGCTGTTGTTTTGTGCTGTCGTTCTCAGAAAAAGCAGGAAACATAAACGCAGGCAGATCCGTGAATACTCCCGCCCCAGCCAGCCCGAATACTCCCGGCTCATCTTGCGCCGCTCCCCGCGGCGTGCCGCAGCCTGGGGGGGAGCGGGTCCTCCTGCGGGCGCCGGGGAGCTACGGGCGAGGCAGCAGCGGAAAGCCCACGGCCAAGATCCTTGCAGCCGGAGCTGCTCTCTTCATGGAGGGTGCCCAACAGCACCCAGAGCTGGTCTCTGTTTGGGTGGTTCTGCCTTGACCAGGACGGTGCAGCCCAGAGGAATCCAGTCCATGGCCACAGTCCCCTTGCAGTGGCTGGAGACCGTGCCCCTGGCCGTAGTAATGCCTTGTCTGCTCTCGCTGGTGAAGCTTTAGGCGGTGTAAGACGCGGCTCAGTGACTTTCTTAAGGCACCTATCAGCTAAAATGCTTGGCAATACTAAGAGACCTGCTCCTTAACAGCAGAGGGATGCTCTCCTCCTGCAGGCTCGCCTTCTCTAGCCTGTTTCATGAAAAAATGCACAGGATCTGGAAGCTTTGATTAAACCTTGCCATTAATCCGCTGTAAGGATCATTGATCCGCTGTAAGTGCAAAGGCAGCCTAGTGAACTCAACGCAGCCTCGGAAGGAGCAGGAACAAGGTGTTTTCCAAGCCCTGCTGCACCTCGTTAAATAAATCATTTAACTTCTGAATGCCTCAGTTTCCCAGCTGGCAAAACAGCAACCATCACAGGAGAGAAAGCAAACTGCCGTATGTTCCCAAGAAGCAAACGGCTGTGTAAGCATTGTCTGGGTTCATATAGGATCTGAACAGGGAAAACAGTATCAAAGTTCAGACAGGTACTTAGAAAAGAGGCTGAAAGTCAGACGCAGTCCTGTCGAGTGCTAGTGGCTTGCATCCGTCATCTTGGCTCCTGTAGATGGGATGGGCAGTTGTAGTTTCTTATGTTAGCTGTCACTCATTCTTGCTGTGATGCTGCCTGACCCCTCCTGGTCAAACCTGCTGAGCTCTCTGGATTAGTAACTTTTCCACTGTTGGATTTCCCATCCAAGTTAAAAAAGTACAAATACATCTTCAGAGAGAGCACACACCTCTAGAAAAAATGGGCGAGAGCAGTCCTGTCCTCAGTCACAGGACAGAGCCAACTAAAGGGCTTCCAGCCTGCGCTATGAAAATAACTAGAACGGGATCTTTTCTTGCATAGCACCACTACTGCATTAATGTATTTCCTGAATAGCTATGGGTTTTCCCTATTCAAAGAGGCCAAGTTCCAAAAAACCTCCTTGTAAATCTGTTTCTCTCGCTGCCAGAAACAGAGAGACAAAGAAATTCCTTTCCCCTGCCTCTACTTGCTCAAATTTAATTAGTACCACAATTTCTTCCTGTACTAAGGAAATAGCTGCTTCTTCTGCAGGTCGCTCCGGCACAACAGTACCGCACAGAGATTCTGTCACTGATATAAAAGCAAGTTCCTGGTAAAATACAGGTCTGTAACATAGAGAAAGCTTTTTAAAACTATCTATGTGAAGAAATCCTGGTATATCATTACCAGTCAAGCTCTTTGGCTCTACGGTACCAGGCACTGTATCATGTAGCAGCTACAGCTAAAACCCACGTAAGAGACTCCAGCGTGTCCACAACCACTCGGCGCCGCGGGGCACCAGCGGCGTCTGGTCATTGACGCTTCTAGAGGCGACGTGCCGCGGGTGAGAGCAGACGCCTTCCCAGCACAGCCGTGCCTTACCCAGGGGAGGGCTGAGGTGTGTCTGGGCAGCGCCTTTCGGGGGCCCTTCCAGCCTCGGCCCCCCCGTTCCCACAGAGCAAACCTCAGCACTCCCTGCCCTAGGAATGGGGCACCTTTGCTTTCATCTTGCCCTCTCTGACAAACTTACATCGACGTGTGTGTGCTTGTGTAATTAGTTTGGGGTTTTTTGTGTGTGTGTATACATAATAAAAACAGTCTCCACTGCACACGGGTCTTTCCCCAGGGAGAGGACGAGCAAATAAATCACCGGACAGATGTTAGTCATGCTGCTTATTAAACCATGGGATGGCAGCGTTCAAATACTGAAGTGGTAAGTGTGGCAGGACTGAATAGAAGAGAGAAAATTAATTTTAGGTGTCTGTTTCTTATAACCACATTTTCAGAAGGGGTGAGCACACAAAGCCTCTTTGATTTCATTTGGGACATAACGTTTCATTTCCATTTCTCATTTGGAAAATACTGGGTTAACTGAGGGCAGCCCTACCTGAAGTGCCACCTCCCCGTGCAATGCAGTTGCTCCAATCAGGTTGCCCTTAGGCTTCCCAAAACCTCCCAGTGAACACTAACGCCTTTTTAATACTATTTTTATCTTGCTGCTAAAACCAATTGCCAACAAAACCAGTCAATAAACTAAACTCCAGTTAACTTGGTTTAAACTGAGATCCATGCCCGTTTCCTCTGCTTTCTAATCCCGTGTAAAGCATTGGGAGGACTAATTGCTGTTTCTTACGGCTTTTGAATATACTGCTGAGGGTACAGATGTCTCAGAGAAGGTTTTGCAAAACATATGCTCTGTTAACGCAGTGCACGGCTGTTTGTAACAGCCATTGTGCCACAGCTCTACGGCATTCGACGCATGTTTTTCAGTTTTACAATCCGGTGGCACGCTAGAAACCATGACTTTGGTGGAGAAGGATTTGCATGCTGTTTGATGTATGTGCCAGCCCGCGGCCTGCTGCTCCCTAAAGCAAAGGTTTATTTGCATAAAACGGGCATCAAAAGGAGGTTTATGTATGTGGTTGCACACTCAGATGCCTGCTGGAAAAAAGGAAACTCTCTGTGATGGAGGTTGAAAGCCAATGTACGCATCTTTTGATAGTGTCTGTATGCTTCACCTGATCGCACTGATATGGAAAAGAAATCAAAATTTACCTGTGTAAATGATTTACAAAGAAAAGCAACAACAACAAAACCGGCCATGACTTATACGCTATTCCCCAGGCAGTTCTTCGGTATCATCTTGCCTAGTCCTTCATTAGCAAGAAAATATGCTAGACTAATCACAAAGACTTCCTAAGTAGATTAAAGGCCAATTTTTACTGTCCATTTAACTTATCTTTAAAGCTCTGTATTGTATTTATCTTCTTAATCTGAGCTGAGCTTTTATACACAAATACTGTTTAAAAACAGCAGAGCAAATACCATGTGGTGACTCAGCTCTTTTATTTCCAAAGACCGGCTTTGCAGCAGTCTGCGGTTAAAAGTTGAGTGATGCTGATATAGGATAGGAAACGATGCTAAGAGGTGTGGAAAAGTCCGGCTGGTCGGCCTCCGTGCTGGTCTGAAGGACATCTCCTCCACCCTGTTTTGGAAAATGCCGTTTTATAGACCACGCAAGGTATCTGTTTTTAGGAGTCTCTTTTTACCCCTGTGTATATACAAACACATAACTAGATGTAAAAAGATAAAATAGACTCTGTTTTAAAGATAGATAGATAGATAGATAGATGATAGACAGACAGACACAGATAGATAGATAGATGCAACTTATCTGTCTTTCTTTAGGAGACTGTTTCCAAAATACACATTTAACTGTGTTATCTTCTGTGACTATATCTGCCGTTTATAAGTGGTTGCTCATTAGCTGATGTACTTTTAGAAAGATTTAATGCCCCATGTGTTGCCTGATGTGGTTTATTTCTAAGTAGCAGCCGTGGAGGTGCTGCCTCTAGGCAGCTGGCAATGAACTTTCTGCATGTAATGCATTATTTTCTGTTTAAATGATTGTTTCTAGGCTGTAATTACTGTGTCTGCACTGCAATAAGCACCAAGCCTAATCAGTTCATCTGTCAGCATTGTCTGCTACCCTGACAAGAGACTAAAATCATTGCAGGCCTGACCTAATAGATGTCAAGGTTAAAAGTGCCTCACTGCTGCTTCAGATCGGCCGTTCTCTGCTGTAAGACTGACGGAGGCTTCAGAAAAGTGTGTGTGGATTTTTAAACTAGATTTTACTGAGTGACCTGACTCCCACAGAAAGATGTATTTCCAGATATCCAACACTTTCTGGTATGTAGGTCATGGTAAATTTATTTAACTTGCTAAGTAGCACAAAATGATAATTTAATTTTGGTGTAGGGTGCTGGGGTTTTTTTCCATTCAGGTCAGGAGTGGCCCCAGGTAACAGCGGGCTAGTTCCTTACTCCGTTCCCCATCCTGGCTCCATTTGGGTTTTGGAGTTGCCTCTGCCTAACCTGATGAACCAGCACCAGAAGGATCTTCTGCGCTGGCACTGGGGTGGTTTCAGGGTAACTCACTCCAGTGGGAGAAACCAGAAACCCTGGTACTGGGACTGGCTGAATAAACCAGATCTGGACCTGGGAGCCGGTGGCGGCTGAGCCGTGCTTGTGGGACAGGGTCCTCAGCGAACGGAGGTTCTCCTGGTTCTTCAGGAAGGATCGGTGTGAATCAGGAGGGCTGCTGGTCACCTAGCCCAGACCTGCTGGCCAGGAGCTCAGGCAGATTCTCCTAAGCAGGGAAATGTTTCTGCTAAATTATTTAGCCCTGTGCTAGGAAGATGCGCTAATTATTTGCTGAGTAAAAGGAACCCACCTACATGAAGAGGTGTTATATCATAGTGCTGCCGTATCTGAATAAATAATTTTGCTTCTGTTCTTGATGTGAAAAGGATTGTATAATTTGAGGAATAGTATCCCACCATTTCTCCTCCATTGGGTGTCACTGCGTTCTTCAGGACGTCACCTCTTGGCAGGTCAGTCTATACTGCTGAAAACTGGAGGGCTCGTTGGGCAAAACGCGGCACGGAACAGCTCCATCAGCTCAGGGTTTCCCTGTCAGTCAAACTCAGGCTGATTTTGAGAGACACTGTCAGTGTTATAGACAGGCAAGGTCGGTAGCCTTGTGTGGCCTCCCATGCAGTAGCACAACTCAAGGTTTGCTACAGCCAAGCCACAGGTCCAAGGCTGCTTCCTGGGAAATCAGAATCAGGCCCGTTATTTACCAGACATACTTCAGGCTACTGGTTTCCAGGGGCTAATTCTGTCTTTCCTGACTTCTTGTTGCTGTTTTCCTTCCAGTTATTTCATGGTCGTACTGCTTTATAAAAAATACCTTTAATATGCTTTTTAAAATATGACTACACATCAATTCCTATTTGTAAAACATTTAAGATGCCTGTACAATATATTTCACTTGCATTTTATGTGCACGTAGTGAAGCTGTGGTGTTGTCAGAGGCATCACAGACTGAGTGGAACACAGATAATTTGTGAAGCCAGGGCTTTGATTTTTGTCTAAGATGTGATTTCCATGACAAACCACAGTGACATTGTACTAAGAAAATACCCTCTCAAAAGTCTTTGGTTTTGTCATGGAAATAACTGTGACAAAATCATGGCCTTTATTGTTCTTCCTCTCATTCATATATGCAAAGTGGATTTTTTTTTTCTGTCCTGCCAATGCAGCGTGCAGAAAATCGAGCGAGGAACAACACAACACACGTCTCCTCTCAGACAACATCAGGAATCAAGGCTATATTTTAAAGACAAACACAGTGAAGCTGTAGTCAGAGACTTGTGATAAAAGTTCTTCAAGTGTCTAGGTTACTTAAGTCTCTTCCCTGGGCAGGAAATCAATGAGATTTATGGTGTTAATTGCTTAAGCACGTAACATTGCAGTTCTTGGTAGCTAATATACGGACCCCTCCTCTCCTATGTAAAGCGGTAACTTTTTCAACACCCCAGAATTGGGCCCTATTGCCTGTTACTGCAGGCTCGGTATTTTGGAGCCAGTTTGGTTCCAGCTGACTCAGTGAGAGAGAGGTGCCTGCTGAGCAATGCCTTTGGGGCGAGCCTCTCCACTTGCACTCAGCTCTCTCTTCTGCAGCCTAATCCGGAGGGATCACAGCGGGGGAGAGAAGCAGAAGGAGGATGAGGAGAGTACCTGGGTCCATGACATTCTTCTGTGTAAACCTATTCTGAAGTCTAGCTGTAGGGATTAAAAAACCCAATTAAGGTATATATATATAAAAAAAAAATCTCGGGATTTAACGGGACAAAACAAAATTTGCTGTTGCTGGCGTTTGGTGGGATTCATATTGCAAAGCCTAGCAGGACACCTCCCTTTTAGTGCAGTATCTGCTTAGGTTGCTCAGCCAGGTTTGTTGCCATCAAGAGACATATAAAATGGAATATCCAAACTATCTTCTCTCTTCTTCTCCTTCAGATACCCATCTACTTGCAGCTGCCAAGTGCACTGTTTTTTTAATTTATTTATTTTTCCTATGACCTTCTGCCCTCAGATCTCAGTCCATCACCCTGGGCAAGACTAACCCAGGCACGTGGGTGCCCTGTCCCCATCAGGGGAGCATTTCTGTCACCAAACTCTTGACCTCCTGCAGCTCTGACCTGCAACTGATGGCTGCCAAACCAGGGACTCCCGAGGAGCTGCGTTGGGTCTGTGCAGCCCCATCTTTGCCTCCAAACAGTTACTCCACGGGGAGCGCTGCCTTTCCTCAGGCCAGCTTCAGGATAAGCAGCTGCAGTGGCTTTGCTGAGCAGCCTGTTGAGCCCTCCCTCACCTGCAAAATCCTGCCCAGACCACCAAGTGGTCTCAGGATTCCTCTCACCTTTTTTTTCAGAGGATGCCTGGATTGCCCTCCAGAAGGTGTTTGTACATCAGCAAAAAATGAATAATGAGAGAAAAAGTCCTACATCTGCTCTGCTAGAAAAAGAAATGATGTTTCTGCACAACAAATGATAATTTTTTAAATTATTATTTTAGAGACATCTATAGCAGGGCAGTAATCTCTCTCACCCAAACCTGAAGGCAGAATGTCTCATTCTTCTGTAAGATGGATAAGAAGATAATAAACAGGGAAGGGAAGCAGACTTTGCTTAAAGACATTAAGCCTCTCCAGAGAGCAGGCTGGGCTACGTGGAGACTAAAGACATTAGCTGTCATTTCATATGAAAATTATATGTACGCAGCAGCTTAATAATACTCTAGCAGGTTGCAGTGATTTACATAAAAGGAAGTCAAAACACAGGAACAGGGAGCAAACAAAAGCTGTGGTACCTCCAAAGAGAACGTGAGGGAGCGTGATGGTGCTCAGGGAGGGAAGTGACGGGGACGATGCGTGCCTTGGGGTACTCTACCCGTATGGAGTACGTACACATACTGGACAGTTGTGGCAGGTGGGACACCCCAACACCCTGAGGTGCTGCAGCCCCCCAAAATCTGGCTGGACTGGGAGGGATACCACGGATCTCAGTCCTGCTCCTCATACCCTCTGTGTTGCAGGACCAGGCGATACCCAGGACCGTCGTCTCAGGCACCACAGCCCCCGGGTGAAATCCAGCTAGCTATTTCAGCCTCGTCAGGCAAAGCTGTGACAGAGGTAGTCGCATCCCCTCACACTAGCTTGTGTGGCAATCTGCGAGGCTTCTGCTGCCCGGATTATTCACGAGGCAATGATTCAGATACCCCACAGACAACCAAGGGAGCTGCAGACCTTCTAAAAAGGCTTTTCATTTTACCTTAGAAGCTTTTAAAATAACCGTAGATGGACTACAGACCCGTCATTTATTTTTATATTTAAGTAATTATGGAACACGTTGGTATAATGGTGTGTGGGGGGGAAATCCCCCAACCCCACCAGGAGGAAAATTGGAAGATAAAAGCCCTTCTGTTTCCAAAGAGCCAGTAAAAACATGTGATATTTCTTGATGCCGCTGTAATTGCTAATTAGGCTAGAAAGGAGCTTATGTTTAATTGACATGATTCTTTTTAAGATCGTCCGCAGAATTTCTGTTTGTGCTTAACCTTCTCCTTCTTGCTATTGCTTGCAGTCTCGCTCTCGTTTCAGCGAGTCCTGCTGTTTCATAAGCACTTTACCTGTCAAGCCACAGGCACCTGCTTATCCTCACAGACCTTCCTATTTCAGGATGGCCAGTAGCTAATTCTGCAGGCTGGTGTATTCTTGATTTGAAAGGCAAATACCATTTCTTGGTATCAAAGCTACAAATCAGTCACTTGAATTTTCTTCTGCAGCATTAAAAAAAAATTACAGCTGTCACAAAAAACAGAACAGCATTTTTACTTGCTCGTAGTCAACATTGCTCATTCATTTGCAACTTTAACTTACTTTCTACTTAGTAGAAAGAACTTTAAGGAAGCAGCAACCCCCCTCCCTCTCCCTGCAAAGCTGCTCCTGTTAATTAAGATTTTGAAAAAAAACAAGGATCTTTCTGTTGTGGCTCAAGTCGTCTTCAATAATCATTATGACTCCTTTTTTACCTTCTAAACACTTATAGAATCATGGAAACATTTAGGTTGGAAAAGAACTTTAAGATCATCAAGTCCAACCCATTAACCTAGCACTGCCAAGTCCACCACTAAACCATGTCCCTAAGCACCACATCTACACGTCTTTTAAATCCCTTCACGTAGCTGGGCAGCCTGTTGCAATGCTTGACAACCCTTTCGGTTGACTTCTTGCACGTGCTCCTCCTTCCACTCCCAAACTGAAATCATTGCAACAATTCGGCAAAGTGTTGCAGCCAGAGGAGTTTCAAGCAAGTAGGGATGGACAATCATGGACAACCTTAAGCAGTCAAGACTTGGGGCGGCCAACTTAGGACTCACAAAAAATGCTATCAGTGAGGCTTTGAGACAACTGAGAAGGCAATTAGCACCTAATATGATTATTGCAGCTCAGGAGTGGCACTGAACCCCATTTGCTTTGACTGGTACAACAGAACTTTTCAGTCACTCCCTATCTTGGTTAAGTAGCAATTTTCATAAATGATGACCCACAGATGGACATTTTGACACTGGGTTAATAGCCAGGGTCCTAACAGATGTGGGAGAAATCAGATCTCAACCAGCTGGTATTTGAGAGCTGACCCAAGAGCTAGGGAGTGTGTTCTCATCCAGCAGCTGAATTAAACTTCCTAGAAAGCTGGCCACGACGCAGCAGGAGGGGATGCAAGGGGCTTATCGCTGGGCAGAGCTAACGGGGAAGGCTTCTAGGGATCCCAGATGGTGCTCTTCGACAAACGAGCCTCAGAAAGCCTCGGCAAAGGAAATTGAACAGGAATGAGCCAGTTCAGCGATGTGACAACTAGTCAGAGCAGTTCTGGGGCTCCCAGAGAGAGCACGTGGCCAAACAGATGGTCCCAGGCAAAGCAGCTCGAGAGGCTTCCACCTCTTGGAAGGGTGTGAATTCTCAGCTGCATTTACTTCTCAATGTTAGACACTGGTTTTACAAAAACCCTGGTTTTATTGGTCTCTGTGTGTAATGCAGATGAGACATAAGCTTGGATTAACATGGGACATGTCATATTTTTGGTATTATGTTTAGCTGTCTGGTTTTCACTCCCATGAACGACTGAAAGCAACCAGCCATACGGCCTCAGGAGAACTGAGAAGATGGGTCCCGCTATCTGCTTGGGCAGCTGTTTTGCAGAATTCCGTGAAGGAATTTAGAAACCTTCCCAAGGTCTGATCCAATGCTCACAGGAGTCTGTGGAGCACAGCATAATATTTGGCTTTGCCATGATTTATTTCATATAACGAAGCATTACTCTTCCCTTTTGAATAAAGGAGGAGTTTGGGGGCTTTCCCCCACCCCAGTTAAATGAACTTGGGAAGTGCCACCAGAAAAAAAAAACCATCACGAAGCACTCGAGCAGCTTGTAAATACTGAGGGTTTTATTTCCACTTCACATGGTCTGCAACAGACTCTTAAACAAGACCAGTTACAATTTAGTATGCCCAGAGATCTCTGTGGTTTTCCCAAAACGAAGGAAGTTCTCAGTAAACGCTGTACATAGCCAGTTGAACTGCTAACAATAATTTAAAAACTCTTTTTGTATAGTCAATGCAAGAATACCAACAATAAAAGTACAGTACAGGTAAATTCACAACAATATTACAGTGAAACAGATTGACGCACATTTATGTGATGGTAGAAGTACAGTAGCAGTATGTACATGCACTAAAGTGCGAGGACCCAGAGGCATGCAAGTCAAGTATTGTAGGTGTATTTTACAGCTAACTCCATAAGACTTTCTGAGGCATTCTTTTTTTACATTTTTTCTTGTGTTTACCTGTATTCCCTTCCATCTCAATTAATACAAGTCTAGTGAACTAGCTTAATGGCTTTCTTCACTACTTAAAAGGTATCGCTTCAGACAGTTGAAGCATCTTTAAGAACCTTACTTTTACAAAACGGTAACACGGACATTAAAATAGAATAAAATTAACTTAAGACCCTAGTTTAACATGAAATTAAAAAAAGCCAACCCAAAAAATCCAAAACCAAAACCAAAAACATAACAGTGCAAATATAACCAAAAGGCAGTCAGTATTTGGAGAGAGCGCGAGCACGTATTCAAATTCCCTTAAAACTTAATTTACATTTTATTTTAAATCTTACTTTATATCATTTTTACCCTTTTTTTGTGTTTTTTTTGTTAATATACTGTATGTAGAAAAGATGGAGACAAAAATAGTTTTCTCAGCTATGAAAAAAATTAAGTTATTACAGGCACATTAACTGTTTCATTCTAGAAACACCTCTGTCTCCCGGGTCGGACATTCAGCAGCTGCGTCTGAGAACATTCTTTGACCTCTCCAAGCGGACCCCTCTCCTTCGCGTCGGAGACGGCTGGCGGGCGACCTGGCGGAGGCGAGTCGCAGCCCCCCCGTTCCCGCGC
>NW_010521358.1:60966-78123 GCF_000687285.1 Phaethon lepturus | reverse complement strand
GGGGTCTCTGCCGGCGGCTCCTTGCTCCCGCTCTCCTCCGAGGAAGTCAGGTCTCCGGTGGACTGCGACTGTGAGGCAGTAGGGGAATGTGAAGCCCATCGCGACGGTGGGCGACGGTTCGCTGGTCTCTCTGGCCGGGAGAAGCAGGGTTGGAGGGATGGGGCTAGTGCAGAACAAGGTAGTTCCTTGGCAGCCAAGAAAGCAAAACAGCAGTTAGTGACTTGCATTAGAGGCTGTCTGGATGCGCAAAAAATGAAGAAGCAAAAAATTCGAACTAAAGCTAAGCATCTGCCATGTCGCGAGACAAAAGCAAGCAGTGAACATCTGGCTGTGTGTGGGCTCCAGGTATCTGCATGTGTGTCTGTGATTTATGGAACAGGTAAGGAGAGAATGAAAGAAAGAGGTCTGGGATGGAGCAGCTGACAAACTTCCATTTGCTAATTCTCCTTGTGCTAGAAAGAGAAGAGCTGAAAAGTACATTTGCATGAGAATTCAGGAAAATCCACTATTCATCACCATTGCTCTAAGTGCTGACCTGGCATAAAAGGGCCAGGTTTGGCATTTGCAAGTGGGGTGAAAATCAACCACCGCCTCCTTTTGTCTGCTTCAGCGTTCAGACCGGCATGCAGGAAAGAATTCTGAGCAGCAGAATAATAATTACAGGAGTAGGCATGATCTCCAGCTGGATTAAAGATGAGGTTTACCTACAGATTTCATCTTCTGGAGCATCACTTCTTACTGCCAGCTGCTGAAGCCTGTATTACAGGATTCAGTGGTACTGTATGTTAAAGACCACATTCACAGAAATGGAAGAAAATGGAAATTTTATTCCTTCACCAGCTTTCCACTGTTCAGGCTTGGTTAGCCTGCCTTTGCAATTAGAAACAATCTGCAGTTGTGATTTTTCACCCTGGCACTAAATTGGTCATTGCCTCTAATATTTATGGAGTTCGCTCACAGCCCCGCTGGGCATCCTGCCTCGCTCTGCGCGCTCCTTACATCGAGGTGAGTGACTGTAGGAGCAAGTCTGTCTTGTAGTGCCAAAGCCAAACTTCTGAATTTCATTGCGTACTTTGTAATTTATAAAAGCAAATCAGAGGAGTTTGTCAACCCATAGAAATGTGTACACGGAGGAGCAGTCACTGGAGAGGACAGGACAGTTCGAGAAAAACCAGTCTCAAAATCAGAATGCAAACTGGTGATAAATGGAGAGAGAGACCAGAAACGATACAATGCAAAGGAAAAGCTCTGGCATGGTAAGGCACAGGGAAACCAAGGCAGCAGTAGAACTGTACAGTAGGAAAGAAAGGATTCAGCGCACTGTTTCACATGGAGAAGGAGAAACATGACTACGGATGGAGAATATTCGAGTAGGTAACATGATGTGATCGGCAGTGAACAAACAAGGTGATATGCCACTGAACCTCTCCGTTGCAGTGGGAGGACCAAACATGAGCGTTACACGACAGAAAGATCAATTTTGAAGACACGGAGCTGAGGTACGGGAAATGGAGCTTATGCAGGCGTGTGTTTTGGAGAAAATGCATCGTCAGACTTGGGGAAGCCTCTGGAAAGGGCGAACCTCGGTGCCTTTGGGCGATACGCAGCCAACGGGATGATCTACAGCCGCACGTCACCGCTCGAGGCAGAGCTGTGCTCATCTGCCCTCGGAGCCATCGCAGAAGCTGGCCGGGGGCTACGGAGCCCAGGGCTGCACCGCCGCCTCTCTGCATCCTCGCCCCCCGCCCCGTCTCTGCCCCCTAAACTTCACGCCGACCCTCGCTAAAGCAACAGTAAAGCTGAAATATAAATCGGTGCCAACAAGAAGATTGACGCCGTGTCCTTACTTCACCTTATCCCATTGTGCCTGGGGCAACATATGGTCTGTGAAAGCTGCCGCTAGACTCAGATTTGTTAAGAGGAATCCATAAGCACAGCGGCACTCACAGGCAGTGCAACGTGGTGAGTTGAGGCTATGAGATTTGCAGGTTTTGTCTTAGCCTCTTTCTAAACAGCGGCTTAAAATGATATCTCTGCAGCGCTGCTTGCTTCCGGCTGCTTTATCCTAGTTTCACGGCAGTAAGGAGGAGTCAGCATGGCGGTAACAGATCTATTTCCACTGCTGCCTCCCAGTTCAAAAGCCTCCCTCCAGCACGCCCGCAGGTGTCGGTCAGCTTGTACCGAACGGCAGGGTTAAGCTCGTCCTATCTGCTGGCGTAGGCACGTCCAGCACCGCGCAGGCTGCGCTGGTGATGGAGGCTGCTGCAGGGCCAACAAGCAGCGGAATCTTAAAACGCGATGGCGACTGAGTCAGTCACCCCCACCTGCAGCGTGGCTTCCTCGGCGTGCGCTAAGGAAATCCAGCCATGACAAGGAAACTGTCTGGAATGGTTTGTGAAAGCCCCTCCTTGCTCACCACATGCAGCTGTCATAGCTAGAAGTGTTTCCAAAAAATTAGTATCGTCTTGTGGGTAATTTAGTTGGGTGGTTGCTTGGGGGGGGTGGGTGAACAGGCAGCACTTCTTAGACCAGATGTTGAAAATGGGAAAGATGATTTCAACTTCAGTTTCTAGCTATTTCCTAAGCCAGGCTGCCAGCCACCACGGCTATGCCTATATTAATACATAAATAAAACAGTTTTCTGGCTCTGAGGCAGAGCGGACGGTCACAGCTCACATCTGCACAGCTTCTTCCCTCCCTCCGCTGTGGCAACCCCAGCCACTGGCCAAAACCGGGCTGGGAACAGCTTAATGAGCAAAGGTGACCGTCAGCCACAGGCTGGGGCTGGAGCTGGACACAGCCTTAAACACCCCAGCCCTCTCCTCCTGCTGCTGTAGCCGTGGCCGGAGGGGATGCACCCCGGGGCAGCCAGAAGCCCTGTCAAAAACAAAAACCAACCAACCAAACAAAAAGAGATGTTTGTTATAAACCTGAGTCCCTCCCCAACATTTTTTCATACCTTTATGTTGGTCTTAAATCTTGCCAGTTTTTTAAAGCTTAACAAAATACCCAACGGCACAAATTTTGACTTAAGTGTGACCTCTTCATAGCCCGTGCTGCCGCAGGGGAGGGCAGGCGGGCTCCTACCCTGAGCGCTTCCCGACTGCCGCATTCAAAGGACCCCACAGGGATGGCGGGCGCGCGCCGATACCTCTGGAGCTGTGGTCGTTTATTTCCCTTCGTTAACCCCCACGTTCAAAAGTGACCGCTTTCGGAAAGCTCTGGAAACAAGGTAGAAAGGACTTACAGCAGCGAGGCAGGCAGGGTTAGAGTCCCCATGGGGCAGTTAATAAGACAGTTTGGTTCTGGACAGAACAGACAGAAAAGAAAAAGAAAGCAAGTAGATTGGAAAGAACTGTTTTAATCAATTATTTTTTTTTAAGGTGAAGATTTCATGTCAGCAAGGAAGAAGTCTCCAGATGTTACTACCCATTCAGATCATGTTACCACTGTTATCACAGGGAAACTCATAATCAAAAATAAAAGATAAGCCACCAGCAGAAAAAGATTTAGAAAGGAAGGAAGCAAACAAACCAACCCTTTACAATCCTAGCACAGTCGCAGAAGTGGACATAGCATTAAACAAACCAAACATTTCTACTCGCCGAGAAAGACTTCTGTTATCCTATGCCAACCTTCATTAGGGCTAGGGAAAAACCACATTACTGTGAAAGAGGAATAAAGCTGTATTTTTTTTTTTCCCTTCGTTTGATTTGCAGAGAGAATTTCTGCTTAGGAAATCTTTAACAAGTGAAAAAGCGACTGATATTTTATGTTCCTCACGTTTCTCATGTCGCTCACGCTTATGTTGCCCAGGTTTCACGAAAGCCCTTTGCCTCGTCCTTCTCCCTTATTCCTATTTAACGGCAACACTGGATGGGAGACTCAGACTAAAGCAAAAGCGCTTTAACTCTGACAACACCTTCTCTTCTGTTTTAACACTCCCCCTCCCATGCTGAACGGATCAGCGGCAAGTGTGAGGCAATTGCTCTGCCCCGGCGAGCAGAGGGTGCAGCAGATGCCCTCTCCTCCGTGGGCCCCTGTGGACGGTCCTTTCACAGTGCTGTCCCCAGCAAGGGGTCTGTCCCTCCAGTCCAGGACTGTTGTGTAACCTCTATGATTTACACCCTTGCTAGTCACAAAAGAAAAACGTTCATACAGCTCTTAATGTTGTTACTTAGGTAACGTTAATCTGCATTTTTAACAGTAATATTCATAAATCCCGTGATATGCAAGTAATCTAGTGAATTAGCAGGATAAGACACTACTGGGCTGCGCTGGGTGGATATGAATTTGCTTGTAAGCAGCCCTAGGCAAGTTAGAAAATACAGAGTTATAACTACTATGTATGCATATACACTCACATGCACACATACATATGTATGTAAATATATAAATATATATATGAACTAGATTTCAGATTTGCAGCAGGAATAGAAAAGAAAATTACGTAACTAAACCACGCAGAAGCTCAAAGAAAAGCTACCAACAGGTGCTCCGTGCAAGTCTAAAAGTCATTAATATACCATGCCGCGACTGCAGAAACAAGAAGGCGTTCAGTGGTAAGAAGGTCACTTGTCTTGGCCGGAAACCAACAGGTGGGGGGGAAGCAGAGGAGGGATCTATGGGAGGGTGGTAGGGGCTGACGTGATGCTGCCCCAAGCACAACCTGCCTCCTTCAAGATCATCATTCGCTGAACTGCTGCATCTGGCTTTGTACAAAATGTGCTAAGTGGAATTTGTACAAAGTGTAACTTGTGTGGTCAGTGTAATCCATAAATAACCCAAGGCACCTGCAGAGTCTAAACTTATTTGCGGTTTTGTTTTCAGCAGCAAACCCATGCTCCATTAAGTACATCCTGTGGAGCATCACCCCACCTAGGAAAAGCTAAGCTCATTGTGTGAACGCCTGCCACCTTCCTTTTCAATGCATATTCCTGAGAAATGACAGGACCACCCAAAGATCATAATCCATGCATCTAGACAACAGTCATAAAAGCCAAGTAAGAGCTGCAAGAAAAAACATGTCTTAGCTCTGAGGCTCAGAACTCAAAAAATGAGGCAAAAGGTACTGAGAAATCAAAAAGAGGAGCAATTTTCTGCCAGGTTGATGGTCAATGAGATTTTACTACACAGCATTGACCCAAATCTCTCCATGCATCAAACTCAGGTACTGATGCTAGTTGCATTTTGCCAACAGCAATTTGTGTTGATGTGGGATGACATCCCTTTACTTATACTTGAAATCTGCCGAGGCATTTAAAAGACGCAGGAGGAAATGAAGTTTCCAGGGATGCCTTGCAGGCAAGCTGAGTTGAACGTGTAAGAGTACAACACGCTTTCTAATAAGGACCGCTAGTGCATTCCCAGTATTTCAAACTAAGGACAAAATACAGACATAGTTGGAAAGAGTCAAATAAATGAGGCTGCTTTCTGCTTTTATTCACTCTGAGGTTTGTGCACAAAGCCCACTTTCATTCACTGTCTGTTATAATGTGCATGTGGTTTCTTTTTTATATGTACAAGCTTCTCTATTTATATCTGTTTAAACTGAATACAGGGAATATATTCTCAGCTTTGGAACCTCTGTTAGGCAAAAAAGATCACGTCCTCTGAGTAGTACCTACAAAAGAGGAGCTGATTGCCCATTGAGAACCACCCGCTAATGCACGGCAAACTGCACACCAAAAGTCTCCGTGCTCAGGTTCCTACAAATACTTCAAGCCAAATGTTGAGTTAGAAAATGGGGTTTGAACCTTCCCTTGAGGCTGCCTCAGGCAGGAGTGGTAGGAGTCAGCCCAGCGAGGCCAAGGTGGGATGTCTGGGGTGTGCAGGGGTCAAGAAGGAGCTGCTGCCCGGTGGCCGGGGCGACCAAAACATCAGGATGCTAAAGGGGCAGCACAGGGCAGAGAGGGTGACGGGCTCCCGCCCCTGCCCTGGGGAGTGTCACTGACTAGCAGGGCACATGCCATTCCAGCGCAGTACCAGAAAGGCAACATGCGCTGGTAAGAGCTGGGCATAATTCAGCTTCTCCAGGTGTCCTCAGGGCAACACTCGCAGGTGCACAAAGGTTCATCAGAAGCAGGAGGCTTAGACACTGATAACTGAAAGCTTTTGTCCATCATTACACCCCCTTTTTGGTTGATTGCTCTACCACAGGTATAGGTATGTGCTTAGACTAGTTGATTATCTGGTTTTTTCTTTTTCTTATTTTTGTGAGGCAGCAACAGTTGATACCAAATGTCATGCCATTTAATCACATTCACAGACTCAAGCCAAACTGAATCAGGTACATCCAGAAAAGGCAGGCTGACGGCCCTGAAGGTTTGGTTCAGGGTATTGTAGAGACTATTTTTCACACAACCTTGTTAACACCCATTCCTGTGTAGGAGAAAGAGTCCACCTTTCCATCCAGTATAAAAGAGAAATCTACTCAAACCTAGAGTCCCTAGAGCATCTGTAACGTGTGGTGTGTTTTATGACAGAAAACCCTTATCCCAGTCATTCAGGGGAGAACCGGTTTTATCCTGTAAAGGCATCTTTATCCTGTAAATGATAAAGCTCTTCTCATCCTTTCAAGCCTGATAAGCTGTCAGGATAGGATTCTTTAACGAGTTCTTCAGTGACTAATGCAATAGTTTCATGACTGGGACTCATGACCCATGTGTTGGTACCATGACAGGACTAGGATATTCATTGTAAATACTCACTAGGACTGAGAGAGATCTCATAATGCATTTGTTCAAAGAAGAGTGCATTTAGCTATAGGAGGAAAAACAAACAAATTCATTACCTCTATGGACCCTGGATCTACTTTGACAATTTCTCCTGTGCTGTTGTCATTGCTAAGATTTGGTGGGCTGTGTGAAGGTAGCCTTCTCTCTTCCTTTAAGGCATGCTCCAAAAGTTTCTTATTCAAGATCCTGGCAGCATTTTCTGTAAGTGTATACCCTGGAGGAGCTGATAAGTCCTGCCTGATACTTGCCACCTCAGTCCCTTCTTCCTTTTGCGTCTCTGTCCCCAGCCGGAGAGGACTGGGTGATCTGCCACGGGCATTTGTACATGGCTCCTGCACTGGGCCCAATTCTGGTCTGGGTTCTGCTGACCTGGACCGGCTGCTAGACCTGGGGCATTTTTGGAAGGTCTCATGAAAGATGGGGCTATGATCAATAATGTTGAACAAACTGGAAAGGCCATCGTTGATAGTGGTGTGGACAGGGCTCTCCCTCGTAGTAGTTGATCTAGCCCAAGCGGACTCACTGAATCCTTTCTGAGGTGTGCCAGGCAAAGTCCGGTTATTTGGCTGGTCTGACTTGGGAAGGATTTTTCTTTGCAACTTTGGAGAGCCGTATTTGGGGGAGCAGCATGTGCGTTCAAACTTAGCCTGGACCTTTTCAATAACAGGGGTCACTTGCCTGCTTCTTAGGCTTCTGGATGGTGAAGAGACAGGCGTGGACCCCCCCTTTGGTGTCAGACACTTGTGTGGACTGCTGGTGATACTGCGCAGGGTTTCCGTCTGCAAGCCAACACTGATTGTCTGGGTGGTCTGTGTCCCTGTCGTTCTCATACCATTGGTTTGACACGCGGTGTCCTTAAACTGAGGCTCTGTTGAATTTGAGTTAGAGCGTATTGCGTTTCGGACAGAGAAAGCCACCTCCTTCATATCATCACTCATGTTTTTGGACATCTCCAAGCTGTGCAAGGGTGAGGCAAAGCCCACAGTAGTGCAAATAGGACGTTCAATGGGATGAAGACCACTCTCCAGAAAATCCTTATGATGTTTGGCCAGGTCACAAGACCATCTTCCAAACATATCTGAGGAAGCACCTTTTGTCTCAGCGACATTCCCCATAGCTTTGGTCACAGAAAACAGGAAGTCCGGCTCAACCTGGTTTTTCCCTTCGCTGCCAGCTATCACCGAGTTATCAAACCTACGGACAACTGGTGGGCTGTGAAAGACCCGAACTCCCATCTTTTCGGTTACACCGTGACTCCTCGTTGGCTGCTTCTGGCAGTGCTCCGGGCTGGTCATGGTGTTAGTTGTCATAGTGACACTGGTGGTGAGGTACCATGATGATGCCTGGAAGGGATCTGAAGCAGGATCATTCCCGGCTTTCCCAATTTCTGTCCTTTCGGCCCAGCCTTCAGCAGGCTTCTCGGTGGCTCCACTGTGGTTCCTAGTGTTACTGTAATCCCAATTTTTGTTGAACTCCTCAATGTATTTCAGGTCATCAGGAGACAGGGGAGGGGTTATGTCATCTTTGCTGCTGGATGAAGGCAAGTTTTTTTCTGGTAGAAATGGAGAAATATCCATCAGGCGCTGAAATTCTGACATGGAAGAAACGGACATCGCCCTGGAGAGGGGAACACAAGACAGTCACTCACAGGCTTGGAAACACCCACAGAATGACTTATTTTCAGCAGCAAACTAACTTGGGAAGCCTGACTTTCACTATCTGCTTATGTATGAAACCACTTTGTCCCTCTCTTTCCTTAAAGTTCCCTTTTATAATTTTTAAAATAGCTGTGAAACGCAAGCATTCCTGATGTGTCATTAAAAGTACCAAATGGTTTATTAATGGCTCTTAATTTACTGCTTTCTGACAGATTACTGTTTGGCAAATGTCTGAAGTATGGAGCAGTAGGATGCATTTCAGAAATATACCGTTCACAGAAAATGAGTCTTTGCGACAATATGAGGGACACTTTTCAAAGCAAGTGTGGACTATTTCTGACTTGCTGGGAAATCAGCAAGTCCACCTCCACTCCTGCACAGCTGGTTGCGATGTGGGACATCCAGCCTAGATGCCGTTACATTGAACTGGCTTGGTGAGTTGAGCTCGTGCTATGATTCAACCAAAGGGAATCGCCCTGTAATAATGCTGGATTCTTGGCTTCCCAGCATTTTGCTAGGTTGTACAAATCACAAGCATTCTGCTGAGCTGTCCTACGGCTTTGTTTTAAGAAAAAAATCAAACAAAAAAAGAAGCCTTCTGAAACGGGCTACTTAAAAATGTAAATGAGTGTAGTTATCAGAGTTGGCTCGATGAGGTAATCAAGCTGGGTGAGGATTCAGCCAGCAGTGGGTTTTATATATCAGTGATCTGGAGGATACAGTAAAATCCGTGAGTTTTTAATCAAGACCACCAGGTGCACTTAGGGTGCATCTACATTAGGGAATTAAGCGAGATCAGGAGTGTGGTTTTGACGTGGATCTCCTACTCAGATGCTCTGGTTTGCATCGAGGGCAATCTCAGAGAGCATGGGCTGGGTTCCTTTGGGGTGAAAGTGAGCTGGAAGATGCTCTCCAGAAGCACAACTAATGCTCTCTAAGGTTAGGTGGGTATTCAGCCCATGGGATCAGACAAAAACTAGTCCAAAGCAAACTATCGCTGACATGCAGGGGCACGTCAGGGCCTCAGCACCAACTGTTTTGTTCTATATATCGATGTCTACAGGCCTGCCCTACTGGCTAAGGTAGGCGTAGCCTTCAGTGTAAGCTGCAGCTTCGTGGGCTTTCACACAGTTTGATCTTTGTGCTGAATGTGGCCCAGGTTAATCAAAGTAGAACAGAAGCATATTGAGACAAAATAATTCCTGGGTAAATCCATTAATCTGGCTCGCACGTTGCTTAGGAGGTGGCATGGCCATGCCCAGGGTCTGTGGTTTGGGCACCAGAGAGCCACAGCTCTGGCAGCTGAATATTTGCTGGGTTTTTCCCTGTAAGTTTTACTCACCTTTGAAGATTTCCTTTGTGCGTTTCTTCCTCCTGAAGAAAAACAGAAACAAACAGGAGAAGGTATTTCTGAACCTGTTGGTGGCATTAGCTTGTGGATATTTTGTCATTCACTTCCCGTTAGTTGCACCAGGTATATTTGTCTCTAAAAAGCGGCTGATTTTCCCTCTGATAGGGAATCTTAAATTGCCAGTGGGAATATTCTTCTCTTTGTACGTAGGGCAGCGGAATGGGCAATCCCATCAGGACAACAGACTGCACAGGGAAAGCCCATATGCCAGATCTACAATGGCCTTGAACTTTTATAGTCTTATGCAATCAAAAATGGAAATAAGCTGCAAATGGCTTTTTTCGGTGTGTACAATATATTGTTTTGGACCATATATTTGTGAGTGAATTTGCTCCGTGGAGGTAATCTGCTTTATGCCAGAGACCTAGTTGTGCTGAAATAAGAGATAAACTGGGGTCCTTTGACATAAGATTTCATTATATGTTCTCTAGGAACCAACAAATGGCACCAGTTGAAACTCATTAAGCAAGCTATATCAAACGTGTGGGAGGACTATTACTTGCTTCATAGGGGGAATACCTACAGCTTGCTAACGGCAGTAAGAAGTTTTTCATGGCAATTATTTCCCTGTGACAATTCCCATAATGAGCTGGGTTTTTCAGTAGATACTTCTGAAAGCAATTGCTCTACAGTTATTAACTGTTTGCTTATATTTCTAATAAACTACAGGGAATACAAAATATGATCAGGGAAAAAAAAGAGTATTAGTACCTGTGACTTTTATTCAACAACATGAAATCAAGAACATTACCAACACAGAAGTGTATGTCAAATTGTGACTGTTCTAAATGAGCACTGCTTAACTCAGCAAATACCCTTCTGGTATTTATCCAGAGTCAGGGGAAAAAAATAGGAGTAAACTGATCCTCCTTGCATTCACTCTGGTGTAAGTCTGCAGTAATGTTGGTGGCTTCATTGGAGTTACTGCAGAATAAATCTGGTCTAACTGAATGGAGAATCAGGCCGAAGGCTGGACTGACTTTTACTGCAGTTGGTACCACAAAGAAAATACAGTGGAGAAGAACAGTTTCCTCTGTGCATCCTTAGTTAAGCTATTCATTAAACTCCAATCAGTCTCGCTTGAGCAAACCCTCTGAGGGGAAATGACTTTGCCCAGGTTTCACTAAAGCATGCTTTGAAGGAAAGAAGCTATGCAAATATCACCAAGGACAAAATTTTGCCGCCAACACTTTTGTTAATGGTGGTAATGTCCTAAAAACAGAAAAGGGAAGAGAGATCTCCCTTCTTAAATATCAGACTGAATTTGAAGGAAAGAAAACAGCAATCAAAATTAAACACAAAATACAGATCCCTGACACTGGTACCAACATTCTCCACTGTGCACTTGGACATGTATGAAATAAAAGCTAAGAAATAATAAATACGGGATCCCACACTGCCAGCTGTACATTTATGGAACTGAGGGAGGGAAGTCTAACTGGAACACACAAGTTACCTACAGCTAGTTAAAATGTAAGAAGGATGGTCACATTTCTTGCCTCTCTTAACCTTTTTTTCTCATCTTCCTCTCAAGGAACTTGATTTCCCGATCGTTTAACGGAGTAGCAATGTTATACATCTCAAAGAAATGCTTGGCTCAAATTTTCACAGGTGCACATGTTTAAGTCAAGGCACAGCAGTGAACCTGGTCCTGCAGGGAGCTTGAGATCTGACCTGTTGACAAACTCTTTTCCAGAGTGGCCAAATTTTCAAGCCAGAGTACACAGATAGATCTTTGACTGGGAAGCTTCTATGTCCCTATTCTCTGTAATGTGTACACTCAACCAGTATTTACATGCTCAGAGCAGAGGCTGAGTGTCTAACCCATGTGCACAAATCTGAATTTCCAGGCAAGAAGAAAGTACTCAAAACTTGCATCAAGCAATGTGCTGCCTGCTTGGTGATTTTAATTTCTGGCAGTCTCCGAATGCTTCTTTGTTCTGTAACAGCCACTAACGTTCAAGGAACAGTAGAAAATAAAGGAGATATTAGCGTTTTGAAATTGTAATGTGTTTTTAATTTCACAGGAACCATTAAAGTGTATAGTTGTGGCTAGTGTGAACATTCTCAGCTCCGCTAATATCATATGGCAATTCACAGGCTGCTTTCTACCAGCATATGGGGAACGGGACCCTGGGTTTCATTCACCAACAACATAAACAAAACTGTGAAGACGTGGCGCTGGTGAAAGTGAGCCTGAGGTGGTGCAGATTTTACCCGGACACAGACTACATTCACTGTGGCCCAATGGCATCTCTTAGCACGGCGTTTTACATCTTTATAGCTTTATGGTGTGATCTCAGGGTAGGTACTTTGCTGATGAAGAATAATTTTAGTTTTTCAACATCTCATCTCACTTACTCATGCTGATCTATTTAGAAGGCAACGACAACGGAATAACCAGAAGTGCCTCTCTACAGCACTTACTTACTACTTTACTGACAAAACATAGCCCATATTTCTTCATATATATGTATGTACTTACAACTGGAAGACATTTAAGACCTTCTAAACCAATATGTTGTGTCAAATATAGTTATTATACATAAGACGAATGGCCACAAGGTGAGGTAATCTTTGGGAACTTCAGGCTCGCTCACAGTTTCTCAGCTGATTGACACTGGTCTAATTAGCTCGTAACAAGGCATGAGATCTTGTCCGTCCCAAATTTAGTACTGGATAACTGTAAGCAGCGCCTGTGACACAGTATCTCACTTCCTACAGCAGGGATGCTGTACCAATTCTGACAAAAGAGACAACATGCTGGCTTGATAAAAGGTAGAAGAGCGCATACTTCCGTTAATCCGGTCAAGAATTTCTCCCGCTCCAGCTGCCGAGACTGGTGCTCATCAGACTCGTCGGGGGAATCAAGAGACAGTGATTCCAGAAAGAGGTTTTCCGTGGCGCTGCACCGATCGCTTTCCTTCAGCTTAGACAGTGACCGATCATCAAACTGAATGGCGTCTGAATCAGAGTAGGATCTTGACCCCATCAGACGAGGCATGTGAAGGTTCCCCTGGGTCGCAAATGGACGAAGGTTACTCTCCTTCTGGTCGCACAGAAAACCACCTCCTCTTCGCGGGCTCACTTCTTTCTGAAGCTGGAGGGAAGGCAAATTAAAAGGAACTGCAATTACTTATGTAGTGTATGGCACTCCACAGAACTCAACCTTCCCCAGAAGAGAGGCACCCATACCCTGGGGAGGCACTGTAAGATCACCGCCTGGCTCCAGGGATGCCGGTCCTTCTGCAAAAGGAGATGTCTCTAGGATGTTGGCGCTATTACTCATGGAATTTTGAGTGATTAAATGCGTATATGTATAGCTTTGCTTGTTTACATATATATGTATACATATATACACACTGTTTCACAAAATAATGCAACTCTCTGTAATCTGATTTTTAAGGAAACAAGTCAGCACTGATTGTTATTTAAAAGCAATCTTGATATGAGATCCTAAACCAATAGAAGTAGAAACTCAGGGAAGGGTGAGCGACTTGGAGTCTCAACAAAACAAATACATTTTTCGTCTGGTCAGCAATACAAAGGCTGAACTTTTATGTACATCACTTGCTTCCAGAGGTGGAAAATTCTGTTTAATGAAACACAAAAGCTTTGTTTTATAGGTGGTCTAGCCCTAATGCATGGCCAAAAAGTTGATCAGAACAACATTGTCAAAGGGATGAATTAGGCATGCAAAGCATGTTTGGAGAAAATGCATATTTATAGAAGGGCCATCAAAGCTATTAACTCTACACTTTGCAAAAGCTGGATAAAGAGAGGGTGAACCACTAGTGAAATTGCCAATCTTAAAATAAGATTATGTGACCAACTTCTCCTTTAATCGTAAACACAACAGGAGAGATGAAGTAAGCGGTATTTTCAAAGATTATGAATGACAACAGGAATCTGATAAGGAACTCTGATGTTTTGCTAGAGCAGCGTGCTAAGATTAGTGACAATAACCTGCAAATGCAAGTCATTCTCTAGGACCCTGGAGACTGAGGACCTACAAAACATGTTATTTCAATCTTGTTGCATGTGTTTGGAAAAATAAACAGACATTGTATTGCTTAACGTCGATCAAAACATTGTAGGTCCCAAATGATTAAATTGGCACTTGGGCTGAAATCAGTGAGATTTTTGCTTGATTCAGGTCTACAAAAACGGGAATGCATCTTCAGTGTTTTGCTCATGATATACAAAATCTGAAACAGTTTTATTAAAAGGAGCTAATTTAAGGTATCCTATAAAAGCAGGGACTGGAAGGTGTATCTCAAGAGATCCTGGAGCCCATTCCCCAGCATACAGGCAAGACCCAAAGCAAGGAGAAATGGTAATCACATGTTTTATAGTTCCAATTGCAAGCCCTTCCACATTTTCAGAGATCCTATAAGGATAATGATCTATAATAAGATAATGAATACTAATGAAACAGTACAGATACTGGTTCACTCTCTGAAACTCAGACAGCTGACAGGAGAATTGAAGTGAGAAATACTGGCCTAACTTTTCAAGACTGACTAATAATTTTGAGTGCCCGTGTGTTTATACCTTTAAACACACAACTTTTCATACAGCTGATTTTGTGGGTTTAAATAGTTGCCAGTGTGCTCTGTGCACAGTCGTCAGCTTTAGGAGCACAGTGGAGGGAGGTTCTGTAAGTGAAAACAAAGTTGACAGTGTACTTGAAAAAAACCCACAACTTTGAGCCCTGAAAAAAAGTAGGTCATCATGTTTTTTATATGGGAGCAGTATTCCCATAACCATCCAGAGTAAAGAATTTTATGTATTTTATAGATTGGTGTGAGCTTCCCCCTTATGATACATACATTATTCAGGAGCTGTGTGAAAGCAGACAGGCATAAAGCATTAGCAGGAAATTTGGCACACACGCTTCTGCTATCTCTTTGACTCTGTTTTTCAAACACACGCACTGGTGTAGTCTCCTCATCCTCTGCGTATTGCCATACATGGAATACGCAGAGAAAAACCCTGGGGAGCAGGACTTCAGAGATATACTAATTGTTCCCATATAAAGCAGGGCATGACTGCACTCTGAGAGGATATGCAGCTAAAAGCCTGCAAATATTTGGAAGCTTCCTGTCACACAGGGAAATGTTTGATTATAAGCAAAGATGAAGTTAAGAAGTTTTGCAGGCAGGTAGCCAAGATTTCAAATGCTATTTCTGATCATCTAGTTCTCTGAACTTAGCTTGACATAGTATTTTTTTATTTCCCCTATCTATTGCTAATTCTGTGTACAACTCTGTTGTACAGTAAATATGTAGCTGAAGCCTAGAGGTTTCAGAATAGTAACAAAAGAAATCAGCTCCAGAACTAGTTAAGAGCTATTTTTGTATGCTCTCCCAAGATGACACTGAGAGGTTATGTCAGGTTTAAAGAGATTTAAAGGCTAGGTAACATTCACAGGGATTTCTCTGTTGCATTCTTCAATGTGCCCCTTTTCCAGGGAACAGAAAAAGCAGTCTTTAACCAGGTTAAGTCCCTCAAGCTATTGAGGATAGACTGAAGAGATAACATTAAAAAATACAGTTCATAGGGACAGCAGCATAAACATCCAGAGAGGTACCAGTGACTCTCCAGAGAAAAGTTTGTGTCCACAACCTCAGTATATTGGGAAATTTTCTGAGGGTTATTTAATTCCCATTGTGCATGAAGAATCCACAGGAGGCAGTCACTGAAACTCAACAGTTAGAAACCAGCTCAGCCAAGCCATGGAGAACTTGGTACCTTCTGCCACTGAACCCTGGAAACCAGGTAACTCGGATGAAGAGCTCTGCTACAAGCTTTCCTGGCTCACAGGTGTTGGTTGTTTTATCTTAAAAGACGTACTGTTGGACTGCATTATAAGGGCTAGCTCAACAAGCTGCACACAAACCCTCGGATAAATAAGAGACTAAAATATCCAGAATATCGTTTATTATATTTTTTAATGTAGAAGCTCAAAAATCACCTTCCTTAGTCTGTAAAACCTTCATATTGGTCAGTGCCCACTCAGACCTACACTTTTAGCAGTTTTAGAAATATCTGTAGAGTGCAGCATTTTCCTAAGTGCTTCTCTGTGGGTTTAACAGCCATAGCTTAAACTGAGGTTTAGTCTTGCACTCATAATATTTACAGCCTGGTGCCTTTTCTTCAACTTCTTGTTGCAGCCCAGGCATGGGAACATGAGAGACAGATAATGAACCCTTTTCAAAAACTGGTCATGAAGTTACAGCGGGCTTTCATCAACTTAACCTGTGCAGCTACTTTGTGCTTCATTCAACCACAGTGCTCCCTAGAGAGCGTGCACAAATCTGGTGCCGTTCCATTTCTGGTGTCCTAAGGACAGAAAGTATTCAGTTAATTGAGGACTCAATATTTCATTTTTTTCGTTACTTTTCCAGGAGTGCATGACTCAGAGCTGAGCAGTGTTCAGTCAAAAATGTTGTATTAACTCTCCCTCTTTAAACTGTGTATTTTTTGTGTGTCTTCCAGCCAGATGATGAATTCATTAGGTATAATTTGTCTCTAATACTAAGCAGATGAAAGTACAGAGAGGCATGAAAGACAAGGGGACAGGTATGCAGTTATCACAATTGCAAATGATAGCAGAGGTGTGCACAAAATTCGTATGACCAAGGTCAGAAGTGTCTTCTGAATATTTAGTATCAATAGCTGTTGACTGATCAGTCAGGGCTCTTCATGTTAACCCTCGGGTTCCTTTGCTCGAGGAAAAGAATTCAGTTGAGACTGAATAGTCACAGCAGCTGCATCTTTGGTGGCTATTTCACAGAAGAACAGACTTTTTTGGCAGGAAGCTCTACATCAAACCTTGAATAACCCTGCATGTGGGATCGAGTGCTTTAGCACGAAGGGATGCACAAAAGCTTTCAGAAAGAATCGATGTGACCAGGCCTGTCCAGGGTAATTGAAATGAGGCAGGAAATGGCCTTTAACCTGGAGCTGATTTCTCATAAGTGGTCTTTTATAGCGATTACGAGCATTTTCCTTTTACTCCCTCGTGTATGTAAATTGCTTTGTAGCATGAGAAACACTGATGTAGCCAAGGAACCAAAGTTGTTCCTGTGCTGCTGCTTAATACAGTCTCTTGACCTTGGCCTGAGTGTAGTAACGGTGCAACGCCTCATGCTTGCAGTCAGCCATTGCTTACCCCAAGATGATCCCTTACCTGCTCTATCCGTCTGAGCAGCTCCTTCTTTTGACGCTCCCATTCTCGCCGGTCTCTATCAAGCCTGTCCAGGAGCTCCACCTTTTCCCGGTTCCAGTTCTTCTCACTGTGCTGGATTTGCCAGCGGAGGTCCATCACCACACTGTGACTCTCAGC
>NW_010521358.1:58888-60935 GCF_000687285.1 Phaethon lepturus | reverse complement strand
CTTTCCCTTTTAAAAGCTCCCTTTGCATCAGAAGTGAGGCCTGTTTCTCCTGAGGTGTTCTCACTCTTCCCTTCCAGCTGGCATTAAAGTAAAACATTACGAGGACATTAAACTTTCTGTGGTAAAAACCTGTGTCTGACAATGGATTTGAGTTAAAGACCTAACTCCACAAAGGTAATGGCAAAATTATGGCAATTCTTAGGTCTTAGGATCTCAATAAATGATCGTCTATGTTCAACTCAAAAAAAGTTTTAAAGCCAAGACAGTGAAAACTATGGTGAATAATTTCTCAAGCTCTACCAGCTCATGCTATTAAGGCATCAGTTATGATGGGAGTGTGGGTACCAGCAATGAAGGAATCATGGAGGTACAACTCCAACCTCATAATCTCTGAGACAATCCCCAGGACAACATCCTCAGCCACTGCTCTGCCTTTGTGCTCTCACTCAGTGCACCCGACAGCTAAAGAGAGTGCATTCATCCTCTGAAGAGACTTTTCCCAGAACAACCCTCAGCAACAGTCTTATTGTACAGCCCCTCACACATTCCAACAAAAGAGGGTGTTAGCAGCAGAAGGAGGTGTACCAAGATCCTCTCCCCATCTCTACAGGTGCCGGTGTCTGAACTGTTTTCTAGGGCAGTTAGCTGATGCTACCTTGCCTCCCTTCTCCTTCACTTCATGCTCAGGGGTCAGCTTGATCAGATCAGAAGAGCTGGCCCAAGGTGATAGATTCATGGGAAAATGCAGGCTCGATGGAGTGTCCAGGAGGTCTCTAGTCCAGCCCCCTGCTTCCAGCACAGTTGGCTCTGAGATGAGATCGGGTTGTGCAAGGCTTTGTTCAGGTGGATCTTGACAAACCTCCAAGGGCAGGGATTGCACAACCTCTTTGGCCAACCTGGGCCACTGCGGGACTGTTGACAGAGTGGAAAATAGTGCTCAATGGTTTTGTGTAAGTTCAAGTGAGTGAAGAATTCATCTCTGAATGAATTCAACCCTTTTCTTGACAACTCAGTAGATGTGTGGGTGACTCAGAATGGGATACATCTCTGTCCCCTGGCTCTGCAGGTGACCTGGAGTGAAAAGCAGGTCATTTGAGTGAAAAACTCATTTCCGCCTCTGAAGTTAAAGTTACCCTCAAAAAGGAGAGGTAGCAAGTCTGCTGGGAAACATGCTGCTTTAGCAAGAGAGAAAGACATCACCTTCACCTTGCCTTATGTGAAAAATAAGCCCAAACTTTCTGAGCAAAAGGGAGTTCAGACTGGATTCAAGAGTGAAGCTTACTAGTCTCTGGAACAGCCTCCCCAAATAAATGGCCAAGAGCTCATTGCTTGAGTCATTTAAAATTGTACTGAGCTGCAGAGAACACCCTGTTACAAGCCACGTGCATTGACAGGGAAATCTTAAAACTCCTGTGCCCTCTACCACTAATTTCCCAAGTCCAGTTGTTTTCAAACGACCATACAACCAACTGACCAACCAACCAAAAAAATAAATTCTAAAAAAGCCGCACCCTATCTTAACAAAGTCGACATGGCACTACCTTTCTCACACTTATCCTGTTTGTGCCCTGTAAATTTGTGGGACCCACAGCGATGTGTGAGAGGCTGTCCTGCACACAACTGCATGGCTCGGTGGCAGACTGAAGGTGCCGTGGGGCAGAAATGCAGAACATCCCAGGAGAGACAACTCTGTGCTGCAGATCCGTGATGGGAGATGCAATCCTGGGCAGCACGGCTCCTCAAGAAGCTGGAAAGCTTTGCTGCCTTCCTACCCACTACCCCAGCATGTTGACTGCCCACATATGGGGGGTTCAGCAATATGAAAAAATATCACTGCTAGTTTCTACACTCACCACTAACTTCAGGTAATGACCTCTTTCCCCTTGCTACATCTTTCCTCTGTCCACCCACAAGTCCCCAGCTCCATTTCATGGCACTGCGGGAGTCAAAGTTGGTACTGCAGCCAGGGTCAGCAATGTTGCACCCATTCTTTTACATTTGTTTTCTTTAATTTTACTATTCTGTGCCCCCTGCCCCGGGTTGCTCT
>NW_010521358.1:53131-58857 GCF_000687285.1 Phaethon lepturus | reverse complement strand
CTGGGTTCACTAAGTAGCTGTGACACTAAATAATCATGAATTTCCAGAGTGTCACTGCAGAGCTGAGATCATCCGAAATAATAAAGGATGATTGAAGTAAACTCTACACAGGTTCCTTGCATCTAAACCTGACAGAGGACTATTTAGGAATTTTTCATTGTGATACACGGAAGTCATCTTTCAAGGAACTTCGATGCCCCCGCGGACTTCCCACCTTGCAATAGGAGCTCTTAGGGGAGGTTACTGGAGAGTCTGGGGTAAATCCAACTAGGTTGGAGTGCAAACTCAACCTTATAACTCTGCTGCCTCCTGGGGAATAATGCCACGTGCAGCAGTAGCTATGGCTAACGTGCTAAGTTGCAAAGACACACCGATGCCTGTGACAAATTCTTTAGCTGGTATGAAGCATGAAAATGCTAAAAGCAACCTATAAAGCAAACAAATGCTCTGTTTCAATAAATACAGTTTGCATGATTATCCTATAAAGCAAATTCCTTCTTCCATTTTTTTGAATCTCAAAAAACCAGCAAAATGTTGAACGTCAGCAAGACTTATTCTCTCTCTCCCCTTACACCACTGAGTTCTTCAACACCACTGGGCAAATTCTCAGCCTTTCAGTTAGCAAACAAGACAGAGAGTGATGCCTGCGAAGGGCAGGAAAGCTGAGAGAGGCAGTGTGCAGTAAGAACGTGCTCCAGAAGAGCGATATCTCAAGAATGTATGGCTGCCGTTAAAGTGCCATGCCCAAGCTGCCAAAATACAGTGCTGTATTGCTGTATGCTGTGCCGGATCATGGGCTCCCTCAGACCAGAGCCCTGGCTCTTGCCTCATTTGAGAAAAATACGGTAAGTCTGTAAGTACAAATATGAGTTCAAAAAGTATACAGTGATGCACCTTCAGAATAATTTCCTGCTGTTCAGTGATTTGGGACCTAAAACCTTCTCCAGTCACAGGTGGTGTCTTTAGACTCAAAAGAATGTTCTTGATGCCTACGGAAGGCAGAACAATGCTCCTGGCAAGGATAAAGTCCTTCTGCCTCTGTTTTGACAAAATAGCTCCAATCATGGAGGAAAGGCCCCTTGGTGGTTCCTTAGCGTGAAAGTCTAGATGTGACTTTCCTAAACCTGCTAACTCCTAAGGGTGGCCAGATGCCTCTCCATGTGCACCACAGCTTATATTCCACCCAGGCATCCTGAAGCTGGACCATTGGTCAGAGTCCTAGTGAGGGTCTGTGTCTTTACATGCAAGTTCTCAAAGCATACGCAGGGTTTGGCCCTTCATACTAACTCCCTCCCTCTTCCAAACTCTTCTCAGTTCCCAGAATACTGGGATTTTTCGCTTGCCCAGCTGGAGGCTCAGAGTTACTGGGACTTCTTATTGGCTCAGCATTATCACAATCCCATACTTGGGAGCAAGCTCATTATTTCTTATCTTAAATACAGTGCCTAAGGATCCTTCTGCCAAATAAGATGTACATGCATTTCTGACAGCCAGAACTTTTATTTTTAAAGATATATGCAGTGCTAAAGCTCCAAAGCAGCAGGCAACAGCACATTGTCACCTCTGTTATGCAGTGCTTTTGTATCAAAAGTTTTCTTTCCTTTTTTAATTTCTTTCCTATACAGAGAGTTGAACCACCAAAATGCAAAACCATTGCCGGTGACTATTAATTAGGAGTTGACTCTCTTGAGGAAAATGCTCCTGTTAATTGACCTACTGCTTCACAAAAAAAGTGGAAAACAGCAGCAAAGACAACAGTGGAGACTAGGAAGGCCTTGATTCTCTGTGGGCTTGTCGAGGGGTTGGCAGCTCTATGAGTAACCTGCAGTGGGAGCGCTGTACAGCTCATTGCTTCATCACTACCGATCGAAACAACAAAATGTCATCATTTCATCAGAGGTCCTCCTACCCACACCAACCTGACAGGCTTGGCTATTTAGTTAAAGGTGTTGTCATGCCACAAGTTAGGCACAGAACAGCACGGCTGTTAACATATGTAATGCTGATATTTTACACGTTGTTTCCTAGCTCCTCCCATTTTGATTCCTGAAAATGAATCTATAGTGAAAACACCCCATATTTTGAATCTTGAACATTAGTTTGAGTCAAATTTATGTCTATATTATTTCTATTTCAGGCTTATTATATTATTATTTTTATATTTAGTTTTTTAATTGCCTCCTTGTAATTGTGAACACATAGACCACACCTCAGTGGGACACTTACATTGTTTGCCTCATTGACATTCTAATGATTGATGTGCTATCTTTTCGCTACTGCATTAGGGACCTGTTTTTACTGTGAAATAGAAATGTTGTGGGGAACCGGCTAAGGAAGACAGTTTTATGTCTTAAATATTGACCAGTTTCATTTATTTCATTCGCCTGAAAAAAATTAGAAAGTAACACCCGTGGCTCAGTAATTACCATGTGTTATATATTATTACCAGTGGAGCAGCGGAGGTAGCAAAGAGCCTGATAAAGCCCCCAGAAGGAAGGGTGCAAATATTTCTTCTCCCTGTGCAGGAGTGGCAGAACCTGCTGGCGCCAAACAGCCGCCAAAGCAGCATCCTGGGATTTTATTGCCCATGCAAAGGTAAAGCATGCAAGCACGAAATTGGCAGCTCGTTGTCAGACTAACTTTCTCTAAATTTTGTTCTTTGTTGCCATCTTGGGTTTAACGTAAATCTGTCACCGAGGTTTTATTTTGGGTGGAGCAAAAATGGGAATTGAGTTTCCTTTTTCAAGTGATCCGTTGCCTGCAAATGTGTGTGCACTAAGAAGCAGCTGAACTGAGAATCTGAATCCGTTGAGAGAAAACTCTGCCAAAATGAAAGCTTCTTCCTTCATTCTGGGAAAGCAGCCTGCAGTACCTGGGCAGGGGCAGGAAAAGCAGCGCTCGCATCTCAGCTCTGTGCGTCAGAGTGAGTCTCTGACGTTCAGTAAATCCTCATAAACGTACCACCCTCCCAGCAGTGAATATTATATTTGTCTTCTGCAGAGAAGCTCTACAATTACAATCCTTTTTCTCAAGAGCTGAATGTACTAATTTGCCAGCCCCTCCTCTCTTCAATGTGGAAAACTAGACATTTTATACCATCAGCTTTGGAAATGAATCCTTGTGCGGTTTTTGCTGATTTGTTTTCATATTGCTTCAGAAACAGTACATCTTCTGTACATGACACTGAAGCACCTGGCACCGGATTTTATATACACACTTCTAATAGTATCCCATGGCGGGTAGCTAGAGCTCTTCCTTCAGTGGGGTACCATCCATCACTAACCGGTAGCTTTGAACAGCTGGTTTAATATTAACATACTGATCTATCACTTCAGTATTATTAAATCACATTAAATCACTCTTTTCCCTCCTATGCGTCAAATACCGCTGTTGTTATGTGCCAAGGCACAGTGACAAGCTAATTGTGAGCACGCCAACATCGAGCCACTATTCTCTCCTATAAATGCCAATGAATACAGACACCTGCATGTCTCATTACCGCAGCTGATGCATTATCAGCCAACTCTTCTGAGAAAATACAGCAAGAAGAGGTTTGGTTCCTCTGTCCTCACCTACGTTACCTACTAGATGAGCGCTCATACTGGGACAACCAGAATCCAAGAGGCAACTCAAGAGACAAAGCTTTGCTCAGGCTTCAGGGGGGCTTTCGGGTACCAGGGTGAAAGGAATAAATGCAGTCCCTTTCCTGGCTGTCATAAATTTCCCATTTCATTAAGCGCCTCAGCCATTCTTTACCATTCTTTACCCGTGTTGGACACGGAGGACATTACCTGTTCAAGGTGACACTTCAGCTCAGTCATTTCCACCTCCCAGGCCGCCTTGTGCAGCGCGTACTGCTGCTGGAGCCCCTGGCGCTCACGCTCCTCGTCCCGCAGCTCCGAGCGGAAGTCATCCAGCAAACCCTTCAGAGCGTTCAGGAGCTTCCGATTTTCACTTGCCTGCCACAACAAAGCAAACAAAATGCTGTTATTGGATGGTTTTTGCCTCCAGTTTCATTTTTAGGAGGAAAAATGCCTGCACATCCACTGCATGGAAGAGCAAATGCCTGGGCTAACTTTTGCGTGAGAAAACGAAGGATAGCAATGCCTTCTCCGTTTACGGGCTGCCTGGGGAAGAGGTTGAGTTGCTGTCCCTGGAGGTATTTAAAAGACGCGTAGCTGTGGTGCTTAGGGACATGGTTTAGAGGTGGAATTGGCACGGTTATGTTTGTGGTTGGACTCGACGATCTTAAGGGTCTTTTCCAACCTAAATGATTCTATGATTCTGCTATTCTGTGATTCTACTTCTTGTGAGCCCTACTCCTGAAGCACCCATGAAAGCCAAAGGTACTTAAGTCACCCTGAAAAAGGCATTAAGCATCTTTCTGGATTGAGGACATCTGTAATAACTTCTTTTTTGATACTGTAAACCAAAGCTAGAGTATCATTCCTGAGGTTTGTTGGGTAGCTGGATGTCTCAAACATACAGTCATCGCTCAGCGTGACTCAATATTTGTAACTCAAATATTTGTAAACTACATATAAAGAGAAGGGATTCATTTTCAATGCTTTTGTATTATCAGATAAAATCATTTTGGGAAAAAGGTGAAGTTTTGAGCTGAGTACCTCTGCTAAGGTGTTTCACTAGTCTGTACTTCACGTTTCTGCTCAGCCCCAGGCAGCTGCACACAGGTTAGCTTCGCAGCAGCACCCTGTTCGGTACCAAAGGCACAAATGCCAGGTAGGCCACTTTCGCTCTTCCAGATGGGATCAAAGAGCAAAACACTTGGGTTCTTTCCGAGAATGTCATGGTCATACTGAACATGTTGTCTGTGGTCTTGTGCTAACCAGGAGCCAAGAACGGAGTTTTAATTTAAAAGTCTAGCCCAGAGCTGACATCTGATCTTAGCAAGTACTGATGTACACTTAATTCAAGTATCTAAATTTTTTTTCTTAGTTTTGGCATTTACTTCCTGCAAATTCTCTGGAGAGTTGCAAAACTTGTAATTTTTATGTTAAATAATGAAGAATATTTTTTTGACAATTCATTATGGATCAGTAAAACAAAAGGTATCCCACTGTTCTTTTCAGTCATTGAATTAGAAAACAGAAATGTGTAACATGTTTTATTTATCCAAAATTTAAATCAAGTATTTCCAATGAGCTTCTCAAAGACCAAGGAGTAGCCAGAGATTGTATCTGACAAATTATTCTGAATAGAAAAGACATTTAAGAAAATTGTGGTTGATTAGCAGACACAGCATGAGCAGAAAAATGGGAAAGCTTACTCAATAAATTCAGCATTTAATCACCTGGTTCTCATGAATGTGTTAGCTTCCTTAGGAATGCCCATCTCAAATTAGCTGTCTCGATTCTTGCATGGTAGTCTACTTGATTTTATTGGTTATTTATTTTCCCAAGTGAAGGAATCCTGCAATTCCTCTTATTTGGTGTTTCACGACGTGCCTACATGGGGACTTCTTTGTAGACAACTTAAGTAAACAGATGTATGCAAATATCTAAACGATTTTCATGTGCTTTTTTCAATGACAATACATATAAACTTTTATGCAGACAACTAAGCTGATTGCATATGCTCATCAGGTTTTTGGCATCACTGAACCCACCTCACCCATTTTTGTAATCACTAATCAGACATACCACAGTGCCTTTTTAAAAAAAAGAAAACAAATGTGGTCTACTTTTTCCAAGCCATTTGATTCATCA
>NW_010521358.1:20413-53100 GCF_000687285.1 Phaethon lepturus | reverse complement strand
AGGGAAATGATTGCAGGTGTTCATTGACTGACCTATAATCTGTTTGTGCTAATGAAATGTGATGGTGTATAACATGGGGTTTTGTAAGAAATGAACCCACAGAAGCAGAATTAATTCCATTAACATTTAATGCCAATTAGCAGTTTCCTACTATACAGCAGCAGTTTCCATCATGCGTGTAAGATCACCCACTTTTCAATATGTAATGAGATTTTATGTTTCCACCATGAATTTTCGTTCTGATACCCAATTAAGGCTAAATTCTCCAAACATCTCAAGCCCCTTGTGTAGTAATCTGAATAAGAACTCTTTTGAAGATTTGTCCTTAGTGTCACAACAGAAGCTGCTGGGTATTGACCGCATCAAATTCTGGCCTTGTCCTCTTTGAAAACCCTGACCCGAAATGTCTATGAAGTGCTTTCATTCACGAGCCACGTTCTGTGTTTTCTGATATGCTGCATAGACCTTTCTCTGGCAAAGTAGTCTAAAGGATCCATGAAGGAAATGAAGCAGAAGAAAAATAAAACCAAATAACACTAAAACAAGCTACATCCCTCATTCCTGTGCATACTTTTGATAGCTTTAGAGTCCTGTAAAATTAGGTCTGCAAAGAAAGAAGTGATGAACTAGTACAGAGAGGAGCCAAAAGAGCCTCACTGCAGGTTTGTAGCCTACTGCGATGAGGGCATGTCTTATTTCTAGAGGCATTATATCAATGTCGCTGTTATGAGACAAGTACCCCAGGTGCCCCCTGGGCTTGCTGGGATTTTAATTAACTTGCCAATATAAAACCAATTTTGGTTACATACTTTTAATTCCTGCAGAGAAGTCTCTTTTGCATGACTTTGTGTTTACAGTCTGAAGTTGGAGAGGTCTGTGAGATTATTTTTTTGTTTTGACAAACTGGAGTGTTTTTGGAGAACAAAGTACTTTTGAGACAATGTGCTCTGAAATACAACATTTACATCTAGACATGCTTTAGAGTTCTGTTGGTAAAACTGCCAAACAGCTTCTGCATAAGAATAAGTCCCATAGATACATAACAAGGATTGTTATGGTCTTCCCCTTCATCCCCGGGATGTTGTACAGGCAGAAGACTTGGGGCATGGCTGTGACGCCCTGGACAGTCTCCCAGCTGGCTCTTTAGTTCCTTACCAGTTGCAGAAATTTAGAGCATGGAGGAATCTGACTGGTCCACAACCGATCTGAGATGAGAGAATTACAAAAGCAGTTTAAAGTCGTCTTGTATCCACTGTTCAGGATTTATAGGTAAAGAAAAAAACAGCTGACAATAAGTAAAAATTTAATGTAGTAAACTTCAATTCCAGGATGTTAGAGTCTTTACTAAATTGAGTCAATCCCAGAGACTGGAGCCTCCAGCTCTAGAAAAGTTTGGGACCAGAGCAGTTGTTTGAAGCTTGGCTCTGCTTTTAATCACAATTATTTTCTCTTTGAGAACTTCACTTAAGAATTTAGCCACAATCTGGTATTACAAGCAGTTTGGTAGAGCAGTCAATTAAAAACACAAGGTCAGGAGCTTAAATAGCAAATGAGAACTGTGCATTTTCTCTGTCTAATCACAGATCTAGGCAAAAGTCAAGCTGGATCTTGGTGCAAATCATTTTAGTATATTAGGTCTTAATTACCATTCCTTTGGAATTTTCTCTTAGCTAAGCCTTGTAAACAAATATTCTATGAGCAAAAAAAGATCTAATTGGGGATTTTTTTGACACCCCCCAGCAACAACATGAGCGTATTGTTTTTTAATGCTTTTTCCATTGGACCCCAGATGTGTAAACTCTTTTCTTCTTACTCCCCTGATCTAACACCATCCAACAGGCATCTCACCCTTTCTACGCAACTGATCCAAAGCTCTTCCTTTTTCCACAGGCTATTCTCCTTGCTCTCTGACTACAGACATAGAAACTCTGGCTTACAGCAAGCCCTCCTCTACTGTCCCACCAGCCCGATGTGCCTGCTTATCTCCTGCCGGTGACCAGGCTTCCCGCTTGGCTCTTGAGTCTTGCCAGTTCCTTGCCTGACCCTTTCTGCAGTGTGCCCCAGCTACCAGTCAAGGGACAATGCCATGAAGAGAAGGATGAACTGGCCCTTTTCAGAGTCCCCATCTACTCTGCCCCTCATGAACTAACCTTTTTTCTGCCCTTTCCTCTCTGCTATGCCTTCATCCCTCCAATGCTGGCCACATAAAAGTTCCAGACAAGTGAGATGTGTACTTTCCGCTGAATCGAGTACTTCAAGTCATAATAATGTAAAATTAAAGGCTGCTTGTTGAAATTAAGGCCTCAGGGCTTAATTTTTCTCAAAACAATTCCGTTTTCCAGGCAGGGTGAGAAAGTCAGCAGCAAGAGTGCAAGCTGAAAATACCAGCCATTAAATATTAACATTAAATGTTAAAAATAAATATGGGTTACTTCAAGTTACCGTAAGCCCTTTCTTTTTTCTGACCTAGTTATCTCAGCCACTCCTAGACTATTGCAAAATTTCCTTCCTAATGTGAAACAAGTGCTGATGTATTTCATCTTGGATCTTGCCAGGCAGAACCAGCAACTTGGGTCTCTCCTGGGCAGGTGCAAACCTTGGAGACTTCCAGCTTCACCACTCACCCCAAATTCCCCATATAAACAGTGCTTTTTTCCAGCTGCAGGCTTAAGGAACCTGCGGAAGAGCCCCCAGACGCTGGCTGTTTTTCAGCACAGCCTGACTACTCAGTGGTTTACTGGGAGGTGAGCACTGCTGAGATCCAGCCCTTCAGGAAGGATGTGCTCTGGGTCTGCTGATACTCAGAGCTTTTGAAGCTGGGACAACACAGGCAAAGCGTTTTCTTCCTCTATTTTTGTTTAGTTAGTGTGGTTTGGGATCATATATGAATTAAGTGGAGCTGGTATTTATGGGTGAAAGTCCGTAATGTGTGTAGAGCAAGGACCAGGGTCTGTGAGGCTGCTGAGCACAGCGAAGGTCCTGCACGCAGGAGGTTTGCAGGGCCGAGCCGTCCACCACAGTGAGATCGACAGTTCAGGCCCAGCTACTGCCAAGGGGTGTGAGGGCAGAGCCTCGAAGGCACAGGAGGTGTGCAGGCAGCTACTCCTCTGTCAGGGTCCTCCAGAAGACACTTGTGATGCCCTGAACCTATGACAGCATCAGAATTAACCTACACTAGGGCTTCCTATTTCTGTGTCAGAGATTGATCATCATCCTTTCTTGCCATTGGCAAATACAAGCCCTGTAGCACTGAAAACCCTTTTACATGCCTGTCAATAACGGTGCTTGTTAGAAGATTCATTAGCGTTGAGTGGGCAAAACAAGTCATAGCGCTTAAAATGAGAAATATTTAGCAAACTCACTCATTCTTGCAGCGTTGAAATAACACATTTTTCCTGGTCAGAAGGCAAGAAACCTATTTTACCTTCACGAGTCCATTTGGATATCATGCACTATTCACTATCAAGAGGGGTACTGAGATGCAGTCTGTTCCTGTGTATCATTTCTTTAAGCACGGTTAGCTGGAACATCATGCATTAGCATTAGAACATCATGCAATGTATATAAAAATGAATTATAAGGAATCCTACTTCCCATTCTGCCACCTTAATTGAGATTAATGCCTAAGCAATGATTATTTCAAAGAGGACATAATTTATTTGAATGCTCTTGGCCATTTTAAGAGATCTATATGGAAAGTTAGTACATGACAGAGTTTGTATTGAGATAGTATGTTGGTTTATATTTATTTTACTCATTCTAGATTAAATCAGTCTACAGATGGAATGCAGTTAAGTGATGTGCGCAGGAGCATCTCTTCCATGGCCTTCTTCAGCCTCTACCACAGAAGAGCTTGCTGAGAGGATGACAATGATGGGTCTGGGTGACTGGTAAGGCAGAACCTTTTCAAATGCCAAACTGATCAAATGAATACTACCTAGGTAGCACACTTCACTGAAAATAATAGCTAGAGAATGGAGTTGTCGGCTAGCACTATGACAAAGGAAAGCAAAAGAGTATATAAAATTAAAACAGAATATGAAGTAGCATAAAGACCACAGATCTCTACTGCTTTTACTGAAATAAATTTTATTGTCTTTCAAAGAGAAATTCTAACTGAAATTACATCTTGAACTAGAGAAGTAGGTTGCAAGACAGCCTGTGCATCTCCCAGCACCGGCCTAACCTTATTATAGGATAGACACCTACTGTTGCCTGCTGTGTATCTCTTAGACCACATAAATAATAAGCAAACAGGTTGTACATACTCGTTACAGTCTAGGGAATTCAAGGCAAAGAAGACACAGGCAATCCCCAGATCCTGCAGTGAGTCCAGCAAAGTAAAGCAGTCATAATAGTGCAGTACATATTTGTCTGAGAGCTCTCATTGCAGAGTGGGCTCCCAAGCCAAGGGCCTGGATAGAGGTGGAGCATAAGGCATAAAGCTTCAAGACCTTTTTCACTGAATTTGTGTTTTACAGAGAATTTTTGCTCTTATGATTGCAAATAATTCCATGCAACAGAATGGCCTCATCTGAACATTTTCCATTTTAAAAATATAAGAAGATGGTCCTGAAGAACTGTTGGAAGCCTTAAGACTGTCCCCTTTGAACGTTTGCTATTATTTTTGTTAGGACTGCTGGTATATTAAATGCACAAAGGAAAAAGCTAGGATATATGGATGTGCTCTAACACACACAGTCAGGGCACGAGATGTCAGGGAAAAGTTAGCATGATTTGCTTTTAGGCATTTAAAAACAAGCCCAGTGACAGGAAGGAACTTTTGCATTGTTTTCCCATCACCTCTAAGGGAAACATTAAATACATGTGCTAGTTTCTTAAATTATTTAAAGGAAATAAAATCACCTCTTTTTGCTAAAAGCTTGACAGTAGAATACAATAGATGTGCTCAAGCAAGAGGAGCATGTAAATTCTGCAAGCCATCACATACTGATAGATGTTTCTGGGCAAACAGCCACAAGAGGAAATAGGATTTTTCACCGATAGCATCTGCCAACAGGAGAACAGTAATCACATGGCTCCTGATTAAATATAAATATAATGGATTAAATCCACTGTAATTGCTGTGTAGCTAGAGGTATTTTTACAAGTATGATTCTAGGTGATTTAACACAGCAGCAGAAGAAAATGAACTCCCTTGGAAAATCCACAGTTTCCGTTCCCAGGGCATGATATACAATAGATACAGTACCTGCTTCTGCTGCTGCAGTAATTCTGCAGTCTGCAGCTGTGGTCCGTGATCAGTGCTCTCCGTGGCGGGACGCTGGGAAAAATCTGTGAGCGCAAACACAACATCCTCTTCCTCCTCCTCTTGCTCTGCATCGTCCACCTTCTGCTCAGACTGAATGCCAAAGTCTGGGACGGCCTCAGGGTGCTCCATCTGAAACGCAAGAGATGGGACACGTCGACACTCTTTTGCCATTTACCTTGGGGGACAGAAATTATTGAAGGGCTAAGGGAAGGGACTATCTTCCCCTGCATCTCCGTGGTGGGATATATTGACTTCTATTCTGTAGGCTACAGGAAATGATCTTTGGGTGATGTATGATATGTTGCATATGTGAACACAACACTACGCAGGCCTGAAAAATAGGAGATCTATGCAGCTGAGAAGATGGGTGTAATGTAGCGTGACGGATTATATCCATCACGCATTAACGAAAAACTGTACAAGACGCTGATGTATTGCCTGCTGAAGAGATGGAGGCCAGGAAGTATCCAAATCTAGCACTTTATTCTCTCTAATGTGTTAGCAAACCAAGTGACGCCAATAATGACTGGAGGTAGACTGATTATAAATTAACCAGTCAAAAAATCCAGTGAAAAAATGAAAGCTATTTTGATATTAGAAGGTGAGCTAGTTTACACAGAAGCAAATGAATATTGCTGAAGTAAATAGAAGCAAATTACTTCTAAATAGCTACTCATCTCTTGTTTCTGACTCATAGTACCACAGCAGATGAAGGTAAAGCTGTTCATCCACCCTTTACTTAAGAATACAAAACACTGGAGTATTCAACTTAAGCATACTCCTACCAGACCTGAAAGGTTACTTGTACTGCCAAATGCAGCAAACACTGAAAAACACTAGGCATTTAAGTACCAGAAATACTGAGAAAAATTACTTAGTTGCCTTAGCAAGTGGTTTCAGAATTGCATGAACCTGCAAAATAAATCTATTATTCTCAAGATTTTTGTATAAAATGTCAGAATGGGCAAACGCTTTTTTTTTAACTTATTTTTTCTTTACGTAAAGACTTCCAAAGCAAATGGTAATTCTGGATGAGCAACTTGACACAATTTAGCAGCACCTTTCTTCACCGTGCATGTTAGTTGGCAATCACATCCTTGCTGAGATGTGTCAGCTTGGGGATTCCAGGTTGTTATGTACTTCTGAAATTCCTGATCTTAATTTAGTCGCTACTTGGAAAATCACCATCATGACTACTAGCGTACTGCTGCTGATGGTGATAGACGTGTGTATGGAGAAGAGGAACAAACAAGAATGATTCACTGTAAGTTCCCACAAGAAGCTGTATAATTCTCCTGCCAACATGAAAACAGAGCTTCCCCCCATCTGTATTGCTGAAGGCTTTGTAAGGAACACACTGTGCACATGATGAGAAAAACGACAGCGCTCAACCCATCTAAACAGATTTGACTCCATCAGCTCGCTAACGTTTTTTTTCTTTACAAAAATTATTCAGGAGTCATATCTTTGAGACCTAATTAAATTTTCATTTACTATGAGAGAGTTTTTCAGGACCAGATGTTTGTACTAGTTAAGGGTTTAGATTTAAAGATGGGTGATCTGTAACAGATCATGCAGAATATACATGCAGGCTTCATGTTTAATTTGAATCCCCTGTAAATCTATGTGTAGTTCTAAAATTGCTGATGCCACATCATATATAAAGTCTACAATTAAAGAAGGAACATACCAGTACCTCACTGCTTGCAACTTCATTGGGCTAATAAGTTGGGACAGTTACCTCTAACATGTCCTCCCCAACCTCTTCCATTCGTTTGCCTTGCCGCCAGTGCTTCAGCAGCCACTTCAGTTTGACATACAGGAGAAAGGTGTCTTGCTTGAAATGCCTGAGTTCTTGCTGCAGCAGACTTTTCTCCTGGCTCCAGGTCTTCTCTTCCAGTTTGTTCTGCAAAGTCAAGCTCTGCACTTCCAAGTCTTTCCTCCGCAGGGTCTGCATATGCTCCTCCTCCAGCTTTAATGGAACGACAGACACCATGTGAATGGGTGATGTCCTGGGGCAGTCTCCAGGACTTGTACTTTGTTGGGTGAGGCAAACTGAAATACCTAATTTTCATCAGTAGTGAGTAGCTATTGAGTTTGGCTCAATAAGTTTCTCAGCAGTTATGACTGTTGAGGAAATTAGAGAACAGCAGCCGAAAAGCTTTGCTTAGATAACCTTATCCAAGCAACCTGCTGTGAAAGCGGGCATTTACTTTGAAGATTCACGAGACTTCTGCTGCTGCTTAAACATTTTATACCACTCACACCCCTCTCTTGATTGTATACCTGCAGTATGTTCCCAGCACAGCCACCACCTCACACTACCACACAGATCATACCTGCTAAATGCATTTGCACACATTTCTACAAGGTGGGACCACACCTGCCCTTCAGACAACCTGGAATATTATTCTTGCCTCTTTCCTCCCCAGCCACAGACTTGTCCTTTCCTCTGTGGCTACATCTCCCTTTGCTTCTGGAAGGGCAACGCTTCTAAAGGAGCCATGTCTAGCATCTCAGATAGACAGCTACTGGTCCCTCACTTCTCACAGTTCATACTTGGAGGCATCTAAACGACTCTCAGTAAACAGTTTCTCATTCTCATATGACTAGATCAGGGACACGCGCAAGAACTGAAGAGACAGGAATGGGTTGCAACTTGGCATTCAACATGTCTCAGTTTCAGTACTAGAAGCACAAAGAAAAGCTCATTCTTTGGAGCACACATATAATTACATCTGTTTCAAAACAAAGCCACCTGAAACTTTATTCTTTAAACATGACTTCCCCCTCAATATGTCAAAATCAAAGCATGGTGTGACCTGCACCTAATAGCACCTGTACAATTTAGTTGTACAACACCTCATATTCTGCATGGATGAGATAGTGTTGCCACTTCAACCAAGCTGTGGATCTCATTGATCAAGGAAGGGCAGATGGAAAATGAGTACAGAGCCACTGCTTACAGACGCCAATTGCTACTATTTTCCATTCAGCCTCTCTCTTTGCTGACCAGCTCCACAGATGAAATCTGTGAAAGCCACAGTACGCTAATCACCACGACAATTTAAACCGTAAGAACATACCCGGCAGCAAACAACATTCACACAGGAATGAAGAATACTTCAAAGATTCTTCTTCAGCTGCATGGACCCTCTAGAGATTAATACTGCTAGGAAATATATGCTTGATTTTCATGGCAACATTCAGACGTTTCTGACACAGGCTACTGGTCCATACCAGACAGTTTACTAAGGACTTTCCTGCCTTTTAAATTATGTGCTCTGGCATAATGCAATTTTTCAGCATCTATGCTACTATGCCTTAAAAAGTTCCTATTTAAATTACAATTATTAACAGTGGTTGCTAGCTTAAATGGGTTTAAAATGCAGCTTAAAGAAGTCTGGAACAAAATTAGCTATAAGGGCCAAAAAACCATACATGCAACTCCTAATAACACTAAAGGAGATTGTACACTGCTAGCACACATCAATTTGATGTCATTAAACGTTGCTAAAAATGAAATGAGGGGCTTATTTTCAATTTAATTTTTACATGAAGAAACAAATAGATTTTGTGTTGATGCAGGTTCTTCCACCAAGTTATGGTTAAATACAGCAAAGATCTGAGTCATTTCCATCAGAAATCCTGGAAGATGATAAAAAAGGAACAATATCAACAGGATGGGCATAATCTGGAAAAAATGAAGAATCCAGAAGATGCTTTCATTCTTCTATTTCTACTGGCTGTCAACATGAATTTGACTCTAGCTTTGATTTTGCTGCATTTTTCATTGCTTTTACAAGCTGTTATGATCTAAGTCCCTGTGGTCACAAATTCTTGCAGAAGACCGTGGCGGAGGTAGCTTCATAGACTATTATGATTTTTCAATGGATAGCTATTGCAAAAGAAAAGAACTTTAACAGGCAGGCATAGCTTCCAAAAAGCTTTCATGGCCAAGGCAACTAGGAAGGAAATCAATTTACTGGTTGCCTTCAAAAGCCTCCATGAGAAAGCTCCTATGGAGATCAACTGGAAATTAAAGCTACTTATGAGAAAAACAGAGAGATACCACTTGGGCATAAAGAGATTAGCTGGCACAAGACAAATGCTTTACACTATGCAACAATTATGCTGAATTTAGTATATGAAGTAAATTTATAAAGAAAACTTCAGTTAAGAGGCAAACAGCCTGCAAAAATTAGCAACAGATTTTTTTTGCTCTAGGAGCTAGAGATCACAAAAAGATTGACTAATCTGTTCCAGCCTTCAAAAGAGCACGGGGAGCCCATGTAACAAAACGTGATTTATTCACCAGTTATGAATAAGAGGGTTCAAAGCATGGGGTACTAAGAAATACAAAAAACGCCTCATTTGTGTCTCATTTATGAGCATGTAACAACTCCTCTGACTTCAGAGAAGTGTTGGATTTTCTTTGGCCTAGGAGGGGTCAGAATAAGGCATAAAGCCAAACTGTTCTCCCAGAGATCAAACACACCATTCCCCAGCTCATGGAGAGCTGAAGGGGCTGATATATTTCCCCATGCAGTATTTCGTCCATCTACCTCAACTTCCCCCGCACAGGGGAGGACAGAACTTCTCTCCACCAAGCAGAGAAGCCAGATTCAAAGTGGCAAAATAGATTTGAGTTTACATTTCCCTAACTTCCAGATTCTTCATTTACTTAGATGAGGTCAAGCAGGCACAGCCATCAGGACACAAGCTCCCATGGTCCTGACAAACAAGGTCCATGCCACACGTCATGGCCACGCATGTCTCCCAGCAGGCGGGTGTCGTATTTACCTGGATGATCCTTTCTGCAAACTTTTCTTGCTCCTCTCGATGAAGTCTTGTCTCCTGCTCAAGCTGAGCCTGAAGCTCCTGTATCGATACATTCTGTACAGGTAAAACATGGGAATCCCTGAGCTGATCAGCAGGACAAAGGGATAGATTTAGCAGAAAACGTGTCTCCGTGGTGTAGAGAAAAAGGAAAAAAGAACAGAACTGCAGGACAGACATCTGCACAACTCACGGTTATCAACAGTTAAAACCAAAGCCCAGCGTGCAAATAAATAGCAATGCTCTAAATATGTGCGGGAATGTCCTGTGTGGCTTCTTCTGAAAACTAAAGCTGGGATGTTGATGTTACACGTTGGATATTCCCTTCGAGTCTCTGCTCTGGGTTTGCACTCAAGTAGCTGAGGCAGCGCACCATCAATAATGTTTACCTGATGAGCTCCTATGTACGAGATTACATATTTGGTGGCTTTATTTCTTTATGATAATAAAAGCTATAAAATTTTAACATCTCTGCAGAAGATGTATCTAATGCACATATATTGAACCTAATTATTTATTCATTTGCAGCACTTCTGATTAGGCAGTTAATGGGATAGCATTTATTAAACCAACTAAGCACAGAAGGTCCCTTTCTTCAGATACAGGACAGCTCTCTGCACAAGTTGACTTCATTCTGTGATTTCTACTCGAAATAATTACTCCACAAATGTCACGGTGATAAACTGTGTGAGCCTGAGATCTGACCAAAATGCTTAAATATCTCCCCTTTCAGGTCCAACGCTATTTTAATCTCAGTACTTTTAATTCAATGTTCTCATTAAGTTGGGTATCCCATCCACTTTACTTCTGAAAGTTACTTGATTCAGAAATAAAGACCCAAGAAGGCAGAGTCAGACCTCATTATTTATACTATGTTAATTAATCTTGTGGCACTTATATTCCTGATCAGAACTTTCTATGCCCTTCATTTTGTGTCTCTCACACTGGAGCTAAAACTGATTTGTCTGTAGAAAAGGTGATGCTCAGCCAGATGCCATCCTCTTCACATGTCTGACTATAAAAAACACTATGGCACCAAACTCCGACTTCCCAGAGTAAAGATGCATTTAAAGAAGGCATTGCTTCAGGTTTCAAAGTGTAATCCCAAATTCTCTGCCGGCCAACATCCAGTGCACTCCAACCTCAGCAGCTGCAAGGATGTAACACAGGTCGTGGGACCGCTCTCGGGGGCTGCCAGGTCCCCTCCGGCATCAGCCCTGGCACCCCTCTTCCTCTCCCCGAGCACTCTGCCCGTTTCCCGAGAGCAAAACCAGCTGCTGCCACTGTTTGGGCCGCGGCAGCCCTTGCTGGGACACTTTTGGTTATTCAAAAAGTATTTGTCACTGGAAGAGACGCTCCTCTCCTCCTCTAGGGAAAAAGAAGACGGGCAGCTGGAAGTATCCCATAAACCACCCACGGGACCAAACTCCGCTGAAAAACAAAAATCACCCTACATAGACTTTCTGGGCCCTATCAGTTCCTTCTTTACTTGATTCACCTACTGACTTGTGCACGTCTATTTTGTACCTGAGGAAAAGACACTTCCAGCCCTCTGAAAGGTACACATAAAGTGATCAAGAGAACATTATCTGCCTTATCGATTTCATCTTACGCCTTAATGTGTCCGCAGACATTTTATATTGCACGAGGCCAACATTTGGTCTCACAAATAACTTGGAAAGAACTGCTTGCAATGGGATTTGCCAGTTTTGCACAACCATTTGTAAATAATCAGTTTAATTTTCTCATCCAATAAAGGAAAAATTTCTTTCATCAGGTATTTCTCCATTCTTTTATTCTGATCAGGCTTCTTTAGGAATATGGCAAATAAGAACCAATGTACCTAGTTAATTCAGGTGCAATTAAAAAAAAAATGTGTGTTCCTTCTTTTTATGAATTCAAAAATGAGCCAAAACCATGCAAAGCTGATCTGGTAAAAACAGACACAACATGACAATGTTCTTCTGTTCGCAGTAACCACTGATCTTAATATGCCTGTCTTTACAGTCAGACAATTACACAATTAGATAGTTAGAAATACTGTTGGTCTTGGAATTCCTGAAACTGGAAGCTGAATCAGAGCAGCAAAAGTTACCAGGAAGGTAAGGTTTGAATTTTTCACTATTCACTTCACATTTGCGTTTTCCAATGAACAATGATTTGCTACAGGATCATTTGTTCTATTTCAGACTAGTATTAATCGGAATCACATAGTTACGTATATACTGACAACACCTTATGTCCACAAAATTAGGGCATGAAAATGATTAAGTCATGCAATTTTTCAACAAACATGTAGCCCATGCAAAACCAAGTTTCAGGAAACTTGTGCGCTGGGATTATGTTATAATTGTTGGAATTACTAAAAAGAGATTAAATACATCATAAAGGCAGATAGACTATCCCATGCACAGTAGACAGTGCAAATCCTTTTACAACTGCTTTGCCTCTTTAAGGACGACAGATTTTTATAAGCGCTGAAGTAAACGTGTTGAAAAGCAGTTAATGCATGAATGCATTTCCTTCCAGCGCAACCCGAGGACTCTTCGTAGTCTGTAATTTCATATAATGTCATTTCTACCAGAAGCACTGGGATTTGTACTGTTCAAGTCAAGGGAGATAAGGCTGCTTAAGTGCCTAATAGATTGCTGCTAAACATCTGGATCGTGAATGAAGAGTATGTATCCTGTGATAGTTGTACATGCAGTTCAGGTACCTGGTATTGCACTGATGGACGTCTATAGGTTTCTATGTGGAAATCAGGCCCCTATCACACAGTCAGCAGAATGCAGTCTGTGGCACGACTGTGCTTTTGTTTTGTTTTGGAAACCAACGCTGCTACAAAATGGACACAAAAGTTGATAACCTGTTAGCTTCCATTCTTTGTTTCCTTTGTTCTCATTAACGAACACGCTACACGAACGGAGAACACCCCGAATGTGATGGCTACCACACAACATACCGACACCACAGAAACGGACACAAACTCACTACAAGAAGACATACAAACACATTACGACGAGAACTACGAGCTAGTGCTACGCCATCAGCGCCACAGAAGCAGCTGCTCTTCACCCGCAGCTCGACACCAACTGACACTTTCCTACAAACCCCAATTATTGCATTTCCAGATCCACTACCACCCCCATCCTCAGACAGGCAGCGCCAAGTCCTTCTGCTGAGTCCTTTTCTCTCACCTGTTGTCACTCCAGAACAAGCTAATCCATGCCGATGCCTTTACCTCAAGAAGACATGCAGAGAAAAGTCATCCATGCTTTGGGGGCTTCACCATTGCTCCCTCATTGCACCGACCCCCTCCTGCCCCTCTCAGCGTGTTGAGGGCTTTTCAGGTTACTTTCCACCTCACACAATCCCACATTTCTGCCATGACTTGTTTTCACATGATTGCCATGCACCATGAGGTACAGCTGAGTTTTCCTTGTCTGTTTTCTCCATTTTATCATAGCTAACTGCAATTGCAATTTGCCTGCAAACTTAGTCGGTTTATATGCAACAACTGTGAACACCAAATTTCATGGAATCTTTCTTTTTAGCCTTTTTTTTTTTTTTTTGTTCTCCAGGAGGGATGGAATAAAATAAGGCTTAAGGAGGCAAGGTAGAAAGATGTTCTCCAATATTTGTGTGCAACTCCAGGGAAACCAAAAGATGAACATTTTATGTTGCTCATCTAATGCTATGTTACAATGCCTTGATACTCAGACCTTACATTTGACCACCCAGTCTAAAAACTGCTACTTTTAACACCTGACGACTGACATTTGCATGCATACAATCAACCCGACCAGAGAGGAACGTGCGGTGCCTTTTGTATTACTCTTTACATGCAGTACACATCTGACTGAATTCTCAGAGGCTGCTTCTGAAGATGTCTTCTTCTCTCCCTCTTACAAATAAATGACGTATATTCCATTTGTTAGGGTACAATAGGCAGTTGTGTGGTTATTTGTCTGTGCTTATACGGAGAGTCTCTGGTTTTGGGAAAACACAGAACACTGCTCCAAGTCTTTAAAAATCCATCTCATTGTATGGATAATATACAAAGTCTCACAGAGTTCAGTTAGGACTGGGATATTCAGATTTACATCATAAAGGGTCTTTTAAGCCATTATATTGTCAACCTTTATGGAATCTTGCATAGCAAGAAAGGCTACAATTCATCAAAGTTATTCTTGCTGCCCCTAATCTTGGTGGGAAGGAATACTGTCGGCACCAGTTTGTCTTTCTTCTTCCCACAACTTTGCACTGGAGGAATAGTGGACACTAAGAGATACAACTTTCTATGTGGCCTTCATCTGTTGTTTTTTTTTTTCCGAAGCAAGAAAAGTCACAATGTATAAAACATTCACTGTTTCCTTTCTGGGAAAACAAAATCTTAAATCAGGGCAAGAGAAAAGGGTGTGCAAATTTTCAGCACATGGCTGGGAGCTGCTGCAAAAGCCATCCAGCTGAAAAGCTCTCACGTGGGATTATGAAAATTGCACAGAAGGAGCACAGACACACCAAAACCAACTGAAAATAGAATATTGAAAATATAGACTGAAATTCTCCTCGTATGTCCAAAATGGATCCATACAGCAGCTTTGATTCAAAGCAGGTGGTAAAGTGACTTACCTAACTTGCACATCACTGTATCTGGTTGGTCCACACTTAATCCAGGTATTACTTTACAGTAATAGAGATGTTTTATATTTTTTATGGGCATCATAAGTGAGAAAAAGGGATAAACAGATTAAGAACAGCCTAGAAGAAATTATCCCTCAGTGTGAGCTCTTTCTACTTATTACTAGATCCTGTGAAAACTTCCTTTTTAAGACATGTTCTCACCTTCTCTAGCCTATCTGCTTTTATTTTATTTCTTTGGTGACAACTTGTTCGTTTTAAGTTAATCCACTTCCACGATTCTTTTTCCATAATCTGGGAGTATCAGAGATTTTGTGGCTTTTTTTTTCTACACAGAAGCAAATGTGTAAATTTTTAAAAGCCATGTAAGAAAATAAACACAGTAACCAAATTTGTGATGCAAAGATGGATGCTTTTGCCTTTGGTGAGATATACTTACTCAGGTAAGAGCAGAACTGATACCCTTTGAAGGAACAATCAGAACTACGAGATACAGCTCCGTTTTAGAGCATCAGGTATCAAATACTGCAACAAACCATATCTGGTCATTTGAAAAAGTGAATGTTTTCTTCTCCAGAAAGTCTTTTTGTTTCTGAATAAACAGGAGGAGACTGCTTAAGGAAGCTGCCTTTGGTTTATGGATATTCCATTGGTAAAAAGAGTAAAATTCACCAGATGAAAAGTTATTTACCATTTTTCCCACTGGTTTCCATTTGTTGCCATAGTAATCCTTTGATTTGTGCCGGGCGTTTGCTCCATGAAGCATTGTGTTACCTTTTTTAGTTCCTCAGTGTCCTTCAGTCAGGGCAATTCTCAGTTGCTCACTCACTTTTTCTTTGGATGGTAAAGAATGATTTCCCCCTCCCACCATAACCCAGCCCTGCTAAAATCATGAATAATGGATCAAACATCCACCTCAATTGGCTCCAACCTCCCGCAACAGCAGCTGAATGGCTTGTTTCAGCAAGAAAACAAAGCCCTGCTCTTAAGGCAATTTCCAGATATAATTTCTCTTGAACTGTGACTCTAACCCACCTCTTTTGCATGCAAATACATTCTAATCATACTGTTGCACTAACAACTGCAGTGCAAAGGCCAAACAAAGGCAGATGTTTACAGTTAGGCTACGGGGTAGTTTCAAGCACAAGTCAGTCTTCATTTATTGTATTTAATCAAACAATTAGGCTCCCACGGTACTCATTTTTAAAAATAGGAGAAATGGCTAAATGGAAGCTGCTCAGCATTGCTTGGGAAAATCTTCATTTAAAATTCAGCTTGGAAAAAATGAATTTAGAAAAATGGGTTTGCTTGCTTAAAAAGAAAACATTTGCCTCAGTGAAATCAAATGTGTTGTTCTCATGCTGAAAGTCCATACGCAGCAAGATCATCAATCAATGTTATCCACTGGCCAGTGCATATATTTTCACTTCATAATTCAAAGCAGATAGCAGCTTACATGTAGCCATCTCTGCTATGGGCATTGAAAGGTTTGAGTCTCCATCTGAAATTTCTGTGGTAATAAAAAAACTCCTTTGGTATTTGAATAATATTTTTTCTTGCTCATTCATCTGGCACAAAAAAGATGTAGTTTTTGCTACTGCAGTGTATGCATTTAAAAAATGAAAAGACTAAAAATGATACCATACAAAATTATTTGGAGGAATCTTCTGCTTCACTTGGGTTTCACTATTACAGATTATAAGATTTCATTTGGCTGTTCACCCATTGAAGTTTCAGCGTAAAGCAGTATGATATTCTTTGTTGCTTAAGTAAACCTGACTGAAACAAACACCTTAGTCTTCAGCATTTTCTTATGTTGGGCCATTTGAGCCCCAGCCTTGCTCATCTTTTGAGCACATCTGGACCTCAGCTGGATATTCTCTGCCTTTGATTACAATTACTGGCTTGTTCCTTGCCAGGCTATGGTGTGAAAGCTATCCATCCTCTGTTTAAACACAGTTTGCTGTACACAGTTTACACATCATCCCATCCTGGGAGAGGAAAAAAAGATGTTGTGCCAAAATTACCCAAATCTGTAATCTTAACAGAGGGCTTACATATACAGGGCGTAACATAATAATGAGGCTGATCTAAGATAAGGGGGAATTGATAAAGATGACAGAATTTAAACAGAAATATTGTAAACATTTGCTGTGGTCATTTTTTGACCTAATCTACCGTAACTACTGACCAATACAATCGCAAAAGGATCCATGCTGAATGGCAAGGTTTCTCTACCTCATTGGCCCGTTTCACAGCTGAGGAAGAAAGACTTTACCTTTCAGTGAGAGACTTACGGTGTCCTGGGTTTATCAGATATCCTTCCTGAGGTTTATTATCACTGGTAAAGGTGAAAAGTTGGAATAGAAGCTGCTGAGCAGATCAATTATTCTAACACTACCAAAACTCTGCACTGGCAGGATAGTTTAAAAGAAACAAAACCAGCAAAGAATTACCTGTGTTAAGATGAAGGGTCACTTTTCCTCTGATATTCATTACAGCATTGTGCCACATGGCTACCAGCCACTCTGAAGCTTTCTCTTCCTACCCCTGCTTTCTAGTGCTTGTTATTGCTTACCCACAACCCCAGCTGTCCCAGCCAGCATTCCCCTTTTCCCGGTCTCAGGAGTTTCAGATATACTAAGGCCTCTGTGTGTGTCTTTAGAATTAAAAACATATTAAAACTCATCCCTCGCTAGAAGCTACACTAACCACCACAGTTTCAAGGTGGATTTGGCTCCCCAGTGGCCAGCAGGAAAGTTTTTCAATACTCCAGCTCGCTTTTGCGGAGACATATTAGAAATTGTTTTCTTCAGGACCAGTTGTGGTGTCTGGACGATCTACGTTCATGAGAAAGCAGCTAAGGAGATGTTTACTGAGGCTGATATGGCCTCTGCATGGATGAAGATTTAAATAAAAACTGATCAATGTTTTTGACAAATGGAAAAGTACTCAACAACCCAAACAATGGAGAATTCGGCTTTAAATAAGGTGTTTTTGGAAGCTTCAGGGTGCTGTGTTCCCTGTTAAGAATCACCACGCACCAGCATCAAACCTCTCCTGCACAGACTGCTGCCAGGCAAAATTCAAAGCAGCCTTTATCTGTAGACTTTCCAGATTTAAAATATCCAACAAGGTGAAACCCGGAAGCATGGTCTCACATCAAGGATTACAATCTCTTCCAGAGATCCTTCATTACTATACTCAATTGTAGTGGGTCCCTGAGCCATATTTCCCCCATTAGCAAAGCTACTGGGAGCAGGGTGATGACTCCAAAGTCAGGACCAATTTGCTGCTCTGAAACTGCAAGGGGGAAAAGAGTTCACCACAAATTTCACAACAGGGGTGCTGTGTTTGGTCCAATTTACTCCCCCAACCCCTGGCTTCTGTTACTCATCTCCTGGCTAAGGCAGCAGGAGGCAGTGAGTAAGACGGGCTGCTTTGCTGACCTCTAGACTGAAACAGCCCTTGTCTCCTGGCCTGTAGAGTTTTATGTCTCCATCAGCTCTGCGGTGTGGGTCGGTGGTGGCTCGCTGGTGGTGAATCTCTTGCTCCTCTCCACGATCTTGTTTGAGCTGCCACTCCATCTGATCCCTCAGTTTGGACTGTTAGGTGCATGGGCGGTTTATAACAAAAAAACAAAAGGACAGGAGGGAATAAAGAAAACAAAAATGGGTAAGGTAGACGACTGAAAAACTACAAGACAAAGAAAAGCGTGAACAGAAAAACCAACTTAAATACAGTGGCATAAGAAAGTGAAGAGAACAAAACCAAAATGAGGATGAGCAAAATGATGGGCTGAAACATCTGAAAAGCAAAAAAGAGAAAGAGAGGAAAAAAGAATGCAAACACTGGTTATGAGGCGCATGCAATGAGGATGCATGAGTCAAACCAACAGCAAGCATACAAGTCATGAAGGATACGGGACACAAGGCTCTTCCTTCCTTACTTGTGCTGTGCAGAAAAGCCATATCCAGTGTGGCAGTTGTGGCAGTTTAGGCATGCGCCCATGGGCAACGCTTTAGGCAAGGCAGTCCTTCGCTGGCTACAGAGCTTCTCACTCGCTGCTCGGTTAGGGGAGTGAGCTGTAAGCAGGCTTTTCAAAACACATCACTTAGAAAACTGCGTTTGGTTGGGTTCTTTCGGCAAGGTTTTTGAGAACACGCCTGACCCTTTTACGAGAGAGCATAACAAAGACCTCTTCACATTTCTTAGCAAGGCTGCTAATTCACATGCATCAGAATTTTATTTTTTTTTTAATTAATCTCTTCTTTCACGGAGAAACACTGCTGTTACAGACAAAAAGAAGACAGATCTCTATAGCACCAGTGGATTAGCCTTTTTGCCATGAGCAACCGCCTCTGAATCGAAAGAGTTGCGCAAACAAACAAAAGAAAAAACTTATAAAGTGTTTGTTTAACATTACACACTTTAATACATCGCGGCTCTGAAATCATAACAAAGCAGCTTTGAGGAAAATTAGCTCTAGGGTAGCGATGCCAGCAAGAAAGAGAAACAATAAACAGAAAGAAGGCAAACAAGGGGCTGGCCTACCTGGAAGTCGGTGATTAACTCCTTCCCCAGGTTACCAATGGGAGAGTCTCGAGACATGGATGTCATTGTGGATAGAAAACTGGAAGACTCTGTGAGATGGGGAAGAGGGGAGAGGTCCTCCATCTGCTCCTTAAGGCCCTCCCCAATGTGATCAACCTTCTCCAGGAAGGTCTGCAGCTCCTTCCGGAAAGCCTTCATCCTGGAGTTGATGGTGTCCAGAAGCTCCGGTTCGTGCTTATCTTCACCCCTTTCTTCACCACTTTTGAAATTCTGTTCGGTGGATGGGCTGCTGGTTACGTGCACCTTTGCATCATAAATCAAGCTGTCTGTATCAGTGATAAGGCGGTCCACGGTCCTTTCAAGCCGCTCAGCCTCACGCTTGATGTTTATTAAAGACTCGGTGTCCTCTTTCACTCTCATGAGCTCAGCAGAGCACAGGTCGCTGACTTCTGATGGTTTCCCGCTCCCAAAACCTGACGTCTTCTCATAAACTTCTTCAGAGTCACTCTCACCCCCGATGGGCCCCTCTCTCTTTGGCTGGGGTGGGCGACCCTCTTCGCTGTCACTCTCCTTCTTCCCGGCATCGCTGTCAGCGTCGCTGTCCCTGGGGCTGGACGTGCGCAGGCCCAGGTGAGAGGCAAGATCGTAACGCTGGACATTGGACATCAGGACCCTGTTCTCATACTGGAGCTTCATCACTTTCCCACTCAGCTCGTTGATTTGCAACCTGGCCGACTTCAGCTCCTCTTGCAAGGTGCCACCGCACCTGGATGCCGCGTCATCCAACCAGCCCGGCTCCTGGCCTGGCTCAAACTTGAATTTGTTCAGCTCGTTTGTTAGCTGCTTGTTGTGATCCTCGATTTCGGAGATCGATCGCCTCAGCAGTTCTGCTTCCTCTTCCACGAACTGCAGGTGCCGACGCAGCTCCGTGGCCGACTCCACAGAGTCGCCATAGGGCGAGGTAGGAATGCTTGAAATGTGGTCCCTGCTGAGACACTCTTTTTCATACTGGCACCTCATATCCTCCATCTCAGCTTTAATTCCCCTGTTCTCCACCTCCAGTTCCACTATTTTTCTGCCCAGTATGTTGGCTTCCTCCTCCACCAACTTCAAACGAAGCTTCAGCTCGGCCTCCCTGGTGCTGGGTGGGCCCCCCGCCTCCCCAGTAGGCAGGGGACTGTCCACATCTCCATAGATGGACTTGTACTTCTGGAGCTCCTGCTCCAGTTCATCCTTCTCCCTCCCCAGTTTGGCCATCTTCTTACGCATCAGTGCTGCCTCCTCTTTGGCAAACTGGAGCTGGCACTTCAAATCCGCGCTGTCCTCCTGCCAAGAATAATCACCCCCACAAAGATTCTATTAGAAGCATAATCAGTGGCTCACCTTCCAAAACCTCCACCTTCCCAGCCTCTGAGCTGTATCTATTAGGTATGCAAACAATACACAGACAGAACTCTGCAAACCACACAGTTGACGCATTTCACGGCTTGGTCCTGGTTAAATTGGCAAAGCAGCTTGACCAGAGTTAAAGGCGGGGGGGAAATCAGTGTGTCAGTGCAAGTGTTCAGTGATGCAAGAGTGCCAGCACAATGCTTAGTTTTTCTCAAATACTGAGCAAATTTGTGGAAAATAAGAATGACTCAAATGAAAAGGTGCTATGATTTGTCGGCACTTTCTGTTCCATATGATACACTTGCTCCCTTTTAGCATCATGCAACAAAGACTACTCAGATGAATTTGGTCATCATAATCCCAAATCTTGGGCTTCTTCAGCTACAAAGCACAAAGAAGTATGCTTGGCTGCCTTGCAAAGTGAAGACTTTAATTACTGGATCTCACAATGCTGTGAACTAGCCTGAGTGCCTGACTTGCTTTCCGAATAGGAAGCACTACTGTTGTCTCTGCTGCTGTTATTATTAGGATGGGCCAGATTGTGATCACTGTTTCTGGTATGGACAACTGTTCACAAGGGACATTGGTGAAAACATGTGAAAAAGGAAAGAAAAATTCATTAAACTGTAGTTACATCCAAATCCATCCCATGTGAAAACCTGTGTTTTTCAGGAAGCACCAGAGTATTAAACGAGGGTTTGATTTTTTTGCATATGTTGGGCATTTTAAAGCACTGCATCTCAGTTCAAGTAAAAACTCCAGTGTGTATTGTGCTGAAATAAGAGACAAGGTTAAGTTAAATTCTAAGCCGATGAACAATTTCTTTGCATGAATCACTGTCATGAATTGTCATGGAGATCTAGGCACTTGGCCTCGTGAAAGACACATTTATCAGCATTAGCAGTATAATGGAAGGCAGGCTTTGAAAGATGATCTCTTGAGACAGCAGATTTCATCATTGTTGGTAGGCCATGTGGACATATGTGCAATTATCTATGGAAACTTCACTTCAGTCTCCAAAGCACTGTTATCTTTCACAAGCACCATTTTGTTATAATTCGTAACAATGGCAACCAAATCCAGAAGAAAACAGGAGTGTTTTTAATTGTTCACCCAGATCAGGCTATTAAAAAAATAAAAAGATTTACAAAACTAATTATGGCTCAGCAATCTGAGGAAATGCTTTAATTTCTAAAGCACACATCCTTGCACAGTGGTAATGGTGTCTTTTATGTTACCTGGACTAATTTTGACCCGTTCTATTTAGATATATACTAATTATACCTTAATCTCTGCTATTAATACCTAAACAGCTACAAAAGTAATTGGTTGTAAACTTCTTAACTCAGTCAGCTTTCTTACTGATTCCACTTGGCTGGAACTTTAAATACTAACTAAATAGCAAAAAAAGTTATCTTAAATGTTAATAACATGATAGAGGTAAACAATAGCCAGTTTCTATTAATATGTGGTTTTCAACCAAGAGTCAAACACAACTGCAATCAGTTGATCAGCTGACTGACTAAAACTCTGGTCATTGTGTTTCTGGCACCAGAAATGTGAGTATTCTGTGAATACAATCGAGGTGCATATAATTGATTAAAAGCAGAGCCTGTAGAAGATCGGCTTGCTTTCCCCTCTATCATCTCCTCACATACACACACCTCTTTTTCACACATATGTTTGCAAATTGCTTTTCTCTTCATAACTCAAAACTGCAAATTAAGTATCAGATTTAAACCTGGCAATACTCCACGGAGCCTCCACTGGAGTCCCTCTGAATTTTGGTTGCTCTGGCTGGATAAGGCTGCATGATTACAGCATCATCTTTGGTCAGGGCTGCAAAATACATTATCTCTGCTTTTCCTTTCATTGAGAACCAGTTTATCCCCGCAGCTGTAGGCTTTGCTTTTAGGGAAATATAAAGATCACAAGGCAGGTTACATCCAAACCAGCTGCACGTCAGAGCTCACAGGTGGGGTGATTACTCCAGTTTATTTATTTATGTGCTAATAACTTGGAAATAATCACATCTGACATTTTTCTTATTCTGTCTTTTTAATCCAACATTCTTCCCCGTGCCTCTTGTCTGCCTTCGGCTGCAAGCCATCAGTGGCACTGGCTGGTCCCTCTCACCTCCCTGGCCGCAGGCAGCTGGACCGATGCCAGCCTTGCCCGCACCCCTCTGCCCCGGCCGGGATCGCCAGGGGCCGGCTCCTCCCCGGGGGTCAGAGGGGGCTCCAGCCTGACACCCATTGCGTTTCAACCGATATAAATAACAGTCACTGAGTTGTACTCAGGACAACGCACTCAGCATTTTGAAGCTTTTGAAGAAAAGGGAAAGGCTTCGATGGGTTTGGGGTCAGGGCCCCAGTGTTTTTGCTCAGCATCAGTGCACGACTCAGTGCATCTGCGGAGTTAGCGTGTTGTTCCAGCAGGACAAAACCACCGTTAACTTCGTGTAACAGCATTACTTTATTGCTAGGTTTTGTCTACCAAAAAAAAGATCACATTTGTAAGTTTTGTTTTTCACAAGAGCTGAAACAAACATTTTTTTTTCATTATACAAACACAAGCCTCATACAAAACAACAGAGCTGATGGATGTTAATCCTGCCTACTAAACACAGTTCCCATCTGGAAAGGTGAGAAAGCTCTAGATCTTCCCCGCTTCTCTGCCAGGGAGCATGACTACTGAAAATCCCATTCCCCAGACAGCTTTTTTCCAAAGGAAAAGAATGGTCAGGAGAGATGTATCAGCCAGATCTAAGCATGCCAGAAGGGTAGGACTCCAACCTTCATGCATGTGTCCCTCTGAAACTTTGTGTACAGAAATATCAGCGATTTCTTGATCAGTTGAAACCAAGTAGAAACAGCAAGAGGGCAAGACACCCACACAGGCAAGTAGAGTTTTGACATATAAAGCAAACTAAGGAGAGGTCGAATCATCAAAATTAAGAATAGTTCATTATTAGTTAAATCATGACTGAAAAGAAAGGTGAGGGGGGAAGAATAGTCTTTCCATCTTTTTAGAGGCTTGAATCCCAGGGGCTGAATCTAGGCTACGGCAGCCTGACTGTATTACACATCCAGTATGTGGACACTTTCCTAAAAAGTGTACATAGGGCAGACTTTATAGAAAGAAAAGAAGGAAAGACAGTGCAAAAAAGTTCTGTCAGTCATGGTGCTCATCATGGAATTTAAGAGATCATTAAGGATAAATGGGAATTAATGATTACTGGTAGAGATTATTTGCATGCAATAGCACCATGGCTCTGCATGGCACTTCAGAGGGATGTTAACAGAAAAAAAAGCAAAAAGAAAAAACCCAGATCCCTCCCTACAGAGTCTGCAGTCTTATTTAGACAAACGTAGAACGTGGAGGTAAAGAAATGAAATTTAACAGAAAGATATGAACTTAAATTCATTATGCAATGTAAATGATGTGATGAGAATGAAGAGCTGATCAAAAATTTCCAAATACGATATTTCTTTTCTGGTGAGAAGACACAAAGATAGCTAGAGACCAACGCCATCTCCTCTACCACCACCACCGGCTCGAGGGAACTGCCAGGCAGAAGATGGATAAGCGGTTTTGGGGTTGCAAGTCTGACGACAGGGCAGTAACACCAGCACCCAAGCATCTGGCTGAGTGCCAGCACTCCTACCTTGCGCTGGAGAACCACTTTTCTTTGTGTTTTGCCTGGTGCCTGGTATTTTCCAAGAAGCTCCGTTTTGCAATTCTGCTGAATAAAAACTTTTTTTCTTCAATACTGCTAGAGACGGGTAAGTGCTACTATGAATTCTGCTTTTACATGACTTCAAGACAATCAATTTCACAGGTATTATTTACTCGGTGTGCCCTGTGGTGGGTGTGATGTTCCAGCTAATTTTCATGATGAGCTCCCAGTAAGTAAAAACACCGGTCTTGCCATATGCTAAATATATCTGTAAGCATTTGGATGCACAGAATCTAAGTTTGTGGTTGTTTTTCACTCACAAAGCACATAATGGCTATTTGAACTTATTTTAGGTATTTAGGGTGGCTGTCCCTGAAGAGCAATATTTTTAACCTCCCTGGCTGTGTCTGTACCTACCCCTTTGGGCCGTGCCCCAGGACCCAGTGGCTGTTTGACCAGGTTGGGCACTTGCTGTGGTGCACTCTGGTCTCAACAAGCACATACCTCTGAAGGGATGCCTGGGTTTGGAGGCAGCTCTGGGTAACACCCTGGAGTTGGGACATAGCTAGGACATGCACTTATAGGCTAGGCCATGTCAATATGTAAGATTGATTTTCAGTCTTTCCTACCCTAAAGAATTGCTGAAGAAAACTGAATGGACACCTTGCATAGTGCTTTAATTTTCAAGCCCAAATCTTTTGCTTGCATGAGTTACAGTGTGTGTGTATAGTGTAAAGGGTTTTTTTTTCACCCGGGTGGTTTCCAGGATCACTTCCCCACGTTGTGAGTGGAGCAGAGCTGACCCAGGGTTACTCGGATAATTTTTTGAAGTCCTTTTTAAGGCTTTCCAAGACAAACTACAGCTGCTGTTAATGCCTAGATTTGGGCGGAGGAAATAAGCACAAGGAATCCATTCCCTCTGCACTGCTCGGTATTTCCAGGAGTGAGGAAAGGAAGGACAGTGACGCCCACAAACCCCAGTGGACACAACCCTGCCTTCACATAGCTTCATCTGTAATCTGCATGTGTGTGGGCATATATAGTATTTCATCCATGTATTTTATAGACTTGCAGAATAACAAACTCTCTGACCTGACTGATGACTTAATTCTCCGTAGCAGGCACTGCAGGAAGAAAGCCCAGTGCCCCATTTTAAGTTCTGCTGTGTCCTGGGAAAGCAGGCTGCAGCCCCAAGCCGCCACAAGCCCCCGGTCTGCCCTCTCTACACACTCAGCTGCCCGCCCTACCCACTCAAATGCAACATGTAATGATTTATTACGGTTATTATTACAAATCAATGGATGCTAAGACTCCATCGACTCAGAGAAGACCTCTAGTGTCTCAGCTGTGTACACTGAGCCTGCCGAGGGGGCAGAAGGGGAGGTGCAACCTTTCTCTAACGAAGGCACGATGTCGCTCTTGGCTCCTTTCGCAGCGAGGTGAAACACTATCCCCATCTCTCTGGCTATAAACAGTAACTGTACGGGCCCTGGGAAAAGCTTTAACTCCTACAGTCAGCACAAAAAGCAGAGGAAACCGGGCAGACCACTTCCCTGAGAAGGATCAGCCTACGGGATGTCAGTAAAACTAGTGTCCAAAGGGAGACTGAGTGGGTAGCTTAGGCTCTGTGCTGTATCTCAGCTTGGGGGAGCGCAAGTTCGCGTGCTCCCCACCAGACAGAGATCAAACACGAGGCTGTGACACAAGAGCTCGCGAGGTGTCATTGCAGTCTGTCAACCACATTCCCTGCCAAGATGCTCATTAGCACAAAATCTTTGGCACCGCACATAAATTTAGTTAGTCCCTAAGCTGCGATCCAATTACTTTGGGAGGCAAGGTGATTTGCACTTCTTGTAGAAAACCTGCAGCCTGAATCTACGGATACAAGCACCACGAGCACGAGAAGCTGTATGGTTTAGAGATCACACTTGTGTCCTAATTGCTTCTCCATTATCTCTGGGATGTCTCAGTAGATTAAGGCCTAATTGCACCCTAGTTAATGTGCCTGATGGCCTGTCAATACCCGTAAAAAGAAATTTTCAGTTTTATCATGTGATTTTGCTCAAAATCGCACATTCTTGAAAACCATACCTGGGTAAATGCCTTTTTTTCTTTGTGCATTTCTCTGCTGCCTCTTCTCTTCAGGGAACTCTGCAATAGAAGCAACACTGAGTTATTGGTACGCTAAAGAGAAAGCCTGCAAGTTTGGCAGGGGTCACCACCATAAAACTAATTGGGGAGAAATCAGGGATATTCTCCTAAGCAGCTGGGGATTTAATTTTTCATATTAATCACTAAAAAACCAAGATGATCAGGGCCTTGTCAGTGAATTTTTCAATGCACAACATTTCCCACCAAAAAAAAGGAGTAAAATTAGTTAAAAGTTCACAGAGGGAGAAAACCCATCCTCTCTTTTTTCTCCAGACCACCACAACTTTTGGCAAAACTTTCTTTTTGCATGGGGCAATGATTGATGTTGGATTATTCCAGGGCAGAAGTCCAAGAATGTTACTCACAGTGGATGTGAAACACATTGTGGAAACCTCAGAGGAAAGCAACCCCCGCAAAAAAAAAGGGAAGGACACACATGTCTAAGCTATGTGGTGTAACATTATTGGTTAATCTGTGCTAGCAACCGTACTGAGGAGCCCAGAGAAAGACCAGGTAATTCTGCAGGTATTTCTGAATTTACTTTATAAACTAGATTCGATTGGCTTTGCGAAAATTCCTTTATAAATAAGCAGGTTTTTTAGAGACATGGGAGTGATGGCACCACCACTGCTTGGTTTTCAGAAAGCTCTCAGCACTGAAATGGAAAAGCACTTTTCCTGAGAGGCGGGAGGCGGAGCACCGTCAGGACGTGACCAGTGCTTGCACTGACTTGTGTCTCAGGACCAAGTTCAAACCAGTGTGAGCTGGAACTATTTAGAAAAGGCATTAATCTGACTTTCGTAGGTTGAAGTATCAGGGGTGGAATGATAGATATTAGGCAAAAAGAGTGGGAAGCTAGAAACTACGGAGTTGTTGGAATTCAAAGCTGGCTGTGTTGCTTGTCTGTGCCCAGAGCCTGAAGGATGATACTCCCCAGCAATCGCCCTGACATTGTAGCCTCTTTTATTTACTACTTCTGTTTGCATTTGCGCTGCAGGGGACAATTTCCAGCCGAGGCAAAGCCCGGGCTGTCACAGGCTTGCCCACAGCGTGCCTCCCTCCTGGCCCATGCGATGGAGCGGCGTGCCCGGACCAGACCAGTGCCGGCTCCCGTGTCCAGCGGGCTAAATCCCAGTCTCTGTAACCCACACTAACCCAGGGCTGTAAAACGTGAGCCCAGGGAAGAGGAAGGGAAAGGAGGGAGAGGCATTCTGTTAATTAGCTAAGTCCAGTCTCGTGCCCGGCCGTCAGCTGGCAGAAAACACGACGTGAACTCGGGGACAGGCACGCACCCCATGCAAATCCAACCGAAAGCTTTCCGTGGCTTTGTGGTTTTTGCCTGTTAAGCTATGCAGCTACTGCAAATTATAATTATTGCATGCTAAGACAAATCTCTCCTTCTGCTCTTTGTTATACACAGTTAAGTAGTTAAAACCCATTCATACACAGCACCATATGCCCAAGACATACTACAGTTTATTTTTGCTAATCTGCTCTTTACTTTAATCCAGTGATTTCCTATAACTAATGAAGCTGAGTAAGAGAAATGTTTTTTTTCTGGATACTGAAACAGTTTAATGAAAAAAGACTTTAAACACTAAAAACATCATATGAAAACCTGTTACAAAAGCTTAGCCAGGATAAACATTTACAGTTTTCTCTTTTTTTTTTTTTTAAATGTGTTATTCTGGAAGCAGATATGTAACTGAAAGCAGTCACCAGTCAGCAGCATCATGCCCCAGCATACAAGATGGGTCACTATGGTTGAAGAGATACGGGGTATAGCCCTGGCCTTCACACTCGCTTCTTTTCCGCATGACTTCAAGCAAGAGTAGCTTTGAGCAAGAAGAGGTTGTCTGGTTACGGCATTTAATTTGTAAACCCTTAGAGCCAGGGATAAGTCTACCAATTTCTGTAGGGGTCTCAATGCATGACTGTAGCAAGCAGCTACCAGTCATGCTAGAAGTGCAAAACCTTGTGTCAAATACTAAAAACCTCTTGCTCTTACCTATAAACAAAAGGTTACACTTAGACATATCCAACTTGAGAAGTTAGGGGATATAAACACATAGGTTACAGTGTGCAAAAGTAATAAAGCCTTTGCTCTGTTGTACAGGATAAAACTTGGGAAATAAGGAGAAGGGAATTAAAATTTAGCTAGAAGACATGGATCACAGGCTAAGAAACAGGCAGGTAGCGATCTGGCTTTGGAAGCTGTAAGTTCCACTCCTCACTGAAAAATTGGATTTCACAGATCCAGACTAACAAGTTTGTAACATATTGGCCTAGACGGGGCCTCGCTTTAAGCATTTTCACACTGTCCTGTTTGGATTTGCGTAAGAACAACCTTCTGATCAGTGCTTGGCTGGGAGATTGCTTTGTATTTCCATAAGCCAGAGACTCAACCTTAGGCTGAGTCTGTCCTCTGTGTAAGAAAAAGAATGGGATATTTAGCTCTGGGGGCTACCAGTGGATTACAGGGAGAAACCTCCCTCCCATGTGTCAGTGGAGGACTGGAATCACAGGCATGGCAACAAGGGACTGCCTGGCCAAAACCCCCTAAGCCCTATACGAGGGCAAGGAAAGATCTCCATTTCACCACTGTGGGACCAGGCTGCACATGTATGAAACACTGACCAAGATAGCTGATACGCCAGTTGGACTAAGGGCAGAGGGTGCCGCTGCAAGGAGTAGGTGGAACGCGCTACAAGCTTAAATTATTTAAAATGTAAAATGGTGCAATAAAGGAGCATTTCTCTTTGATGTGCAGGAGACCGGCATCAGAAGCTGATATGAATTAATGCTGGAAGAAACATTTCTATACCACTTTTTACACTCAAGAGACCAACCACGGTTGGCTGTCTACCAAAAAGTCTTTCAGTGATGCTTAAAAAAGATTTTATTAGCCCTTTGGTTAACATAGTGTCTTAGGAAAGAGGTTACTCACCAGACATTTTCTACCTTCACAGTTCCACTGCAGTTTATTGCCACACCTTTCAGCTACCAAGGAGACCTAATATATGGGGGTAATAAATCTCCTCGTGTTTTAAAAAGTTAAACTTCCCAAAGATTATTGGATGTAGCATCTATGGTATTAACAGCAGAAAAAGACACAATGATTTTCACTTTCCCTAGGAGTGTAGGACGGACAGGAAGATACATTTTTTAACAGGTCCTAGAAGAGTCCTGCAAACTGAGCAGTGACAGCGAGACTACCCATGTGGGGAACAGCAAGCGGGAGTCAATGCACTGGAATTAGAGGTTGAGCAAGACATGGAAATAAAGTATGAGTTAAGTGCAATCATGTATGTGAACACATGATATGCCCCAAGTTTTCATACTGAGGCTAGTGCTGGGTAGGATGAGAATAGAGCTGTGAACAAGCGGCAGTAGAGAAGGGCTTGGAAAGTAAGAAGAGGGAACCAAGAGTCCCTAAGAGCTGCCAGCCTGTCACTTTATTCACTGCTATTAAGAGCAAGTCATTTTGGGTGCAGTCTGGCATCTGCAGGCAAGCGTGGGCTTTCTATCATATGCACATCAAACTGAACCTGAAAAATCAAGTAGTCAGCCATTGAAGTGACAATGTCTGCAAGTTAAAAACAGAGAGGCTCACTTGGAAAGTCCGGCCCCGAAGGCAATTTCTATCACTGTGATGTGTGAGGAATTATGCATGAGCATCACTGGGCTTATGAGCTGTATAAATAATGCTCTGTGCGCAATGATGGCTTGCTACCGATTGCTTTGAAATGGATAATCACAATTTTCATTTGCATTCATTAGAAAATACTGCCTGTGAAAGATCTGAACAGCACTTTAAAAAAAAAAAAAAGGCACAAATGACCAAACCCACTTACTCTAAATACAGCAGTACGTGAAGCAGGCTGCTTTCAGATTACCAGTATCTGCAAGGCTAACAGTTTCAGAGTTGCACATTGGCATTTCATAATAAGAGCTAACTTCTTGCTAGCTGTGGAAGCCTCTGATGCTCAGGAATGAACAAAACATCCAGGGAGACATAATCTCTGCCCCACACTACGTTATTGATTTGACAGTCTTGCCAATGGACCGACCCTTTCGTAGCGGTTACACTCCAAGAAACACCAGCAATTTAAATGAAGGTAATTCTGCTTGGCATGAATGTGCATCAGAAGAAAACCAGATCCACTTGTAACAGATGGTTAGAAGGTGGATTTATCCCCAAGTGATTTAAACCAGCATTCGTTAACTGCATCGCTAATCACTGCTCAGGAACGAATCACTGCAAGTGTTTTCTGGGCACTGTGTGGGACCGCATGGGAAGGTTATGGCAGAGGATGAAAAAAATCAGGGGATCTCTGTGCTCCTTCTCTGGCAAACCCCCTCCACACAGATCCACCTCCACTGGCTGCTGCAGGCAGTTTCCTCCTCAACTTTTTATAGCTTCGGACTTGCCAGACCCTGACATTGAGGGGGTGCACAATTCCCCTTCATCTCACTGCTCCAGAGCTACCCCCACTTGCCCAGTCTGGTAGATAAAGACAAATCCTTTGGCCAGAGCTCTGTCTCCCTCAGACCACTAATGAATGAACTCTTCTAATAAATGCACCACTGAAGGAACATGACCAGGACCCGTTTCTTTAGGAGGGGCAGCTTTCAGCTATCACATTGCAGCTTTCTGAAATCTCCTTCCCGGTACTGTTACCTGCCCATTTGGTGAAAAGGAAGCATTTCCCATTTCTGTAGCAACATGCCTCTTTTTAATGGGTGGCTTTCCATTCTTTCTTAAGGCCTGAAGTGTCTCTAAATTCCAAGTATCCAGCTGAAGTTTTGTTTTGCTGTCATCCCATGCTTCTGTATTGCAACAGCTGCGCAGTGAAAGTACGGTGGCAGCTTTTTCCAGGTAGACTCCCATAGGTATCTGCAGGATGGTTAGTAGAACTCCAAAATACAACAAAATTCTAATTGCTTTTCAGTTGCTGTAGGCCCTTGAAAAAGATATCTCACCAAGCCCTGATAAAGCTGGGTTTGACGCAAGTGATCTATATCTGCATTCATTCCCATGTGCGTTTCATTTACTAGAAACCTCTAAATACTGCGATATTCATCATCCACATGACCTAGCAAACCACGCCATGTCTGAAATATCATAAGCATTACAGTTCAGGATAAAAGACATCCCTTGAGTAAAAAAGCAGCAAAGCACACCAGCTTTCAGCACCAGCTTAAATTTCCCTAACGCTGCATTAATCTATTGTGCTAAGCTTATGAATAGGGGCTTTGGAGGAGCCTCTTTCTTTTGCCTCTTACTGCTAACACGCGGCACTGGCTGTCTCTCATGGCCTCCCGTCGTCCTTTGCATGAGGACTGATACTGTCGTGATATTAGCTGGCTTGGTGTTTACAAATAATTTGGTGTGACAGGTCTGGGAGCGCGCTGCAGGGAGGGAAGCCCTGGAAAGTTGGACGGCGGTTCTCGGGCGGCTGGGGGACAGCTGGGCCGGCTCTGTGTTCAGCTCGCAACACACCGTTTCACTTAATAATTGGTCAGTGGAGGCTGACAAGGGGACCTGAAACCAATATAATCATGTTTATTAATATGATAATTATTTAATAATCATTATAGTAATAACTGGTAAACACTTATAGCCCAGTGAGGTAGCAATTGTTATTGATATAATAAACGAAATCCTGCAACAGACAGCTGAGGTCCTAAACTCTAACTGGTGTATCACCATCTTATGCGGTGCTGCTGCCCAAACACTTTTCTTAATAGCTTCTTAAATTCAGTAAAATGCATTTTAAAAGTCCCCGTCTGTCCCATTTTGTTAAGACATAAAACATCCAAACTACATCACGTCACAATACATGAAGAAATTTATAACACACTGAGACCAGACTTTCCTCTTTTTTTTTTTTTTTTTTTGTGGTGTTTTTTTTTTGTTGTTTTTTTTTGTTTTTTTTTGGGTTTTTTTTGTTTTTTTGGAGGGGTCCTATTTGGGGTGAAGAAAACCAGAAAGGAGCCAGGAAGACTGCTGCAGGCAGCACTGCTTCCCCCCCTCCCACTACACCGGCGCCGTGACGCTGATGTGCCGGGAATGAACACGCGCCTCCAAGTCTCGTCACCTCGTGACGCCGTGCCTCTCCCTTAACCCCCCCATGGCGGGCGCACTTGCTAACCCTC
>NW_010521358.1:2551-20249 GCF_000687285.1 Phaethon lepturus | reverse complement strand
CCTCCCTGCTGGCGCAGGGGGCAGGAGCGGCACCCCAAATCCCCCGGCATCAGCTGAGCCGCCATCACCGAGCACCAGCCCACTCCCGGCCACTGCAAACAGGCCGCGGGCCACGTCAGCTTGCGTCCCTTTCGGAAAGAGCTCGTTCAAGAGCCGGGCCTAACTGGAGCAGTACCTGCTGCGCTGACACTGCCTCAGCCCCGGAATTACCTCCTCGGTCTTATGTCGCGGCAGACAGCCCGTGAAAAATGCGCCGGGCACTATACACACACAGAAACAGACCTGCCCTGGAACAGCTCGCCAACGGGAACAGTGCTCGTCCGCTGCCACAAAACCCTACGTAACGACACACGTCTGGTGCCTGTAGCCTGGGACACACTTCAGCACACCGAGAGAGAAATGGTGTCCGGCCCTGTGGCCAGCAGTGCCAGCTGGGGCTCTCTGCCTCTCTGGACAAAACAGGGGTGGCAAAATTCCCAGAGAAGACGAAACAACTTGTATGACTTTATTTTTTAAGCCTTTTTTTTGCTCTCCTAACAACTCTTGCTGCAGCGGTCTGGACAAACTAGAAAACTGCTAGAGAAAGCAAACGCCGGGGCGCAGCCCCCGACGTGTCTGCCCGACCATCCGCCAGCCACATCGCACGGCGCCGCATGGCCGCACCGCCCAAGGCGAGATGTGGGCTGCCTGAAACCCCCCCCCGCCTCTTCTCCCTGAAAACAAGGTTTTAAACCCCAGGTCTTTTCCAAGGGGCCGCAGCAAATGTCCTGCTGTCATGTCACAGGCCATTCAACCGGGAGCTGCTGACGGGGCTGGCTTTAGGAAGTTGGACTGTAGGCCAGGTAGTGCTCAGAGAGGGGATTCGGAGTTTACTTTGCTGAAGGGAGGCAATACGGGAGCATTTAACCGCTGATCAATGCACATGCAGCCCAGCGTTTCCTCTAGCACAGGCATCAATGTCGTTTTGTTTTGGTTTTTTTTTCAGAAGAAGGCAGTATATGCACAGGGCTAGATACCTGCCCTCAACTGCAGAGAGAGCCCGCTCATTCTCTGCCACCAGCAGTGTTCAGAAAGCAATGCTGCGTAGCTGGTGGTCCCGGTATCAGGACAGCCTTCAGCGCACCGGAGGAGCAAACTGGAGAGTTTCACAGTGATGGGGCGAAGCAGAGAGCTATGGTTTGGACAGTGCTGGTAAAGGGAGAAGAGGGGAGCTGAGTGAAGCCCCTAGGTCAGGAGGCTGCTGCCGCAATTTACAGTGCTGGGAGAGGGAGAAAAAACCACACAGCTCTAAAATCTCTGTAGTGTTCAAGGTATAGGTGTAAAGAGCAAATCTCATAAAATCTAGAAAAAAAAATTTTTTTGGAGGTCTTTTTGCAGAGAAAGATATTCGGAGCTGCGCAATATCTGCGGTTTCCGTGCTAATGGATCAATAGCTATAGAATTGTTTTTCGCATTGGAGATGGAAAGAAAAATTTTCCTTGAGCAGACAACTATAAGTACAAGCATATTCAATCTCCCCTGGATTAGAGCAACTTGCTGTTTCTATAAAGTATTAAATGAAATTCTAAAGAAGCAGAGAGATTAAAGTCCAACTGTGGTGATCGCCAATGAGCATGTCCCAGATAGTCTTTGTAATCCTTGGTTGCCCATCTATTATTTCACAATTTTAAGGACACTGCACTATGTCAAAGGGGTTTATAAAAATAGAGCAAAAGGACAGCAAATTCACACTTCTGTAGCTGGTGACATTTTTGAACCTCAGATAGCTGCTACCTGCGACACACTTCCCTATAGATCATTGAACGCACACAACCGTTTACCAGCAGGTGATGGGTCACGCCCAAGACATCCACATTCAGCAAGCCATGGGAGTCACAGTTCAAGCACAAATAAAGTTAGTTCTGCTATAACAAACAAGGCCATCAATTATAGGAGTGAAATTCAAGCCAGAGCATAGCACTTGTAGTCAAGAAATGGTGAAGCCCAGGCCAGGGCAGGCAGAGATGACGAGAAGGGGATGCAGCTCCTGCGAACACAGCAGCCCGCTGGTGAGCTGTAGTAGCACATGATGCTCTGGGAGCAGCAGCATGATGTCCACCCACTCTCCCGACACATCCTGTGGGGCAAGATTTACCCTCATGAGAGAAAAGTGCTAGGCTACCTACAAGCCCAATTGCAGCTGAAAATGGCCAGGAAGGAAAGAATTTGTTATGAGAGAGTATAAATGCAAAAGCCACGTTATCTTTGTAAAACTAGTCTATAAAGATGCGTCAGCAGCAGCCCTGTAAACACCAAATGAAAATGCTACGTGAAGGATATAACTCCACAAAGATGTCCTTGGAAAAGTGTATGACAAGTCCAAGCGGGAACACAGTGCTTTAAACACTAAAATTCAAAATGCATAGAAACACTCTAAAGGCGGCCACGGACGTTAACAGCAAATTATTCCGGTGTGAAGCCTATCTCTGAGGACACGCTGATCCGGATGGTATTTGGGTTATCCTTAACTATTTTGTCTGCTCCTGGGGCTGGGGTGTGATTGCCAGGGAACCCGTTCCTGTTGCCTGCGGCGAGCTGGGGTGACTCTGTAGGTGTGCGGGGGCTGTGCACTCCTGTGCCACCGCTGCTTTAAAGCCTAAATGAGCTGCGTCGGCTCCTTGCCAGGTTTCCTGGTCCCTGCGTCTGGATACAGAGGGATGCTCTGAGCCCAGGGACCAAAGCACAAAATGAAAGGCATACTGTGCATTACTGGGTCTTATGTGGGGAATGGAGACTTGGGAGAGGGTCTTCATGCTCTTTGACCTCGGAGAGCAGCTCCTAGGGAGATGGGTGAAAGCGTGGGGTGAGATAACACTTCTTGGTCTGCTCTGTAGATCCTGGGATGGACAGACAGCTTTCCCAGCCCTCAGTGCAAGAGCTGACCATCCCGAGCTTCCTCGCTGCAATGTCTCAGCACTTCGGGGCGCTGATTCTGAGGAATCACTTCTAAGACGCAGCTCCTAGGGAGATGGGTGAAAGCGTGGGGTGAGATAACACTTCTTGGTCTGCTCTGTAGATCCTGGGACGGACAGACAGCTTTCCCAGCCCTCAGTGAGAAAGAGCTGACCATCCCAAGCTTCCTCGCTGCAGTGTCTCAGCACTTCGGGGCGCTGATTCTGAGGAATCACTTCTAAGACGCTGATTTCTGGGGAGCTGACAGCGCTCAGCACCTGCCCAAAGGAGGAATTTGTGGCTTCAACTTTGTTGGTATTCACCCCTTTCTACATGCATCCTACTCAGGGCCTAACTGCTGCACTTTGCTTAGATACAGATTTGCTTATGAAGCATGATGTTTTATCTGTTTTCCCGAAACAGAATAGAAGAGAAAAAGAAGATGACCCATGTGAATTCTAAAACAGCAAAAGGATGAGTTTCATCAGTCTACTCCACTAGCATAACCCAAGGCAAAAATCTTCATTCAAGCAACATATTGATTTTAGGATACAAGACCAAGGGACTTCGATCATCAGCTCTTATGTTGTTATAGGAATTAAACATTACAAAAATGAATTAGGACATCTTTGCTCAAACATGTTTTTTTCCCTCATTATATATTATTCCTGCATTTTTGGTTAGTCTAATTCATAACTTTCAACTTTCATCACTCCTCGTGACAATTTAGTCTATGCTTTAAGTGCTCCTGATAGGGGAGGAGCTCTCATCACTGAGAACTTATCCCACCGTCCTCCTCTCTGCCTCTCTTGCTAATATCTAACCAAGCACAAGAATCATAGAATCATAGAATCAGTTAGGTTGAAAAAGACCCTTAAGATCATAGAGTCCAACAGTAAACCTAACACTACCAAGTCCACCACTAAACCATGTCCCTAAGCACCACATCTATGCGTTGTTTAAATACCTCCAGGGATGGTGACTCAGCCACTTCCCTGGGCAGCCTCTTCCAGTGCTTGACAGCTCTTTCAATGAAGAAATTTTTCCTAATATCCAATCTAAACCTCCCCTGGTGCAGCTGGAGGCCATTTCTTCTTGTCCTGTCGCTTGTTACTTGGGAGAAGAGACTGACACCCACCTCGCTATGGCCTCTTTTCAGGTAGTTGTAGAAGCCTAAAATGGCAATACGGATGCACTTTTAAAAAAAAATACCATCATTACTCACAATAACACCCCATGTTTCCATTCCCCTGTGTGGGATGAACTGCAGGCACACAGCTGAGGCTGGTTTTCAGGAGCTGCTTCTGCATAAGAAAACTTGTACTCTCCAGTCACCACAGCCATGACCAGCCCTGAGCTGAGGCAGCATGCAGGGGAGGACCTTGTCCGCACTGCATTAGGCTGCTTGGGAAACTTCTCTTCTACCATTTCCTAACCTTTTAAGTGACTGAATTTGTAACCCTCGTCACACTGTACACAGTATTTTTATTATTATAATTATTTTGACAACAAATGATGACTGGTAGCACTTGGGTTTGATGGCTTTCTCTCAAAGTCTAAAATATTATGCCCTTTTTTCTGTACTTTCACACACTTGCTGTAAAATGTATAATCTCAGCCTTTTGCTAAGAATATATACAGTTCATCAATGAAGTGGCAAAACCCCGCTCCAGCTACCTGGATTGTGCTGCTGCTCATCCAGTCTCAAATACAGAATGAAATACAAAAGAGGTGAGCAGCACTGTCGACTCGGTGTGTCCTCGGTTGTAACCATGTACTAAAACACATAAATTATAGGGAAGATCTTACTGATCCCATTTGCACAGCTTGTTGATGCTGCTGCATGGTAAAAGAGGAGTCTGGAGATGATTTGAGAATCAGCTTCTGAAAAATCATTTTTAGACAGCAACTCCAAAGTCTTTTCTAATCTCTGGGTACTTCTCATGCTGAAGTACATCAGAGCAGGAACAGCCTCCTGTGTTTTGTATTTGATTTGCCTACTCCAAAGAACTTCTTCATATGTGGAAAGCTTTGCAAAGCAGTCGGGAAGAGCAAAGCAGCAATGGCATGCTCCTGCTGGGGACTGCAGGCTGGGAAAGTATTCTGGGGAAGTACCTTTTTATTACACTTCTTGACCAAAAAGAAAAGGAGGCACTTTTTTTACTGTAAATCAGTGTATGAAGTACAGGGATTTAACCATATACAAATGGCTAAATACCAGATATCACTGTGGAATGTAATTCTGTGCCAAAATCACACCAATCTCCGCTTTTTAATGATTTTTTTTTTTTTTAAATCTCCTCACATTTTCATTAACTTCAGTGAGTCTGGGGCTAGGGCCTCAGGCATTGTAAGGCTCTTGTTATATTCTCTGAAAAGGAAGTTTGTAGGAGACTGGACAGCATACAGGGGTTGCTGCAGAGACGTATTTAATGGTCACTAATCCACGACTACAGTTGTGCTGTGATTAAAAGTAAGGCAGCAGGGATGCCTGATGAAAGGACATGATCAGGTCACATCCTGAAGCCATACCAAATCTGACAGGCAAGAATACAAATCGAGGATTATTTTGCAAAGCCTGAAGAAACAGCCAGTGCAGATTTGGTAGGGGGCTTGGTAAACCTTCGCCTCTTTTCTCTGACTAGCAAAGCAAAACAAGGGGGAAAGAAAAAGGAAAAACCTCAAACTATCTAGCTAAACATTCTTTCTCTGTCACTGGTCAGGACAAGAGTTCCCCAAAGGCTGTTACTCTCCTGGCAATAACAAAATGGAAACCTCTAAGCCACGCCGGTGGATGAGCTTTTGACCTGAAACATGGCAACTAACAGCAGAATAGGCTTTATCCCAGCCTGGGTGCAGAAGATTAATGACTATGAATAATATGTATGCATTAGAGTGAATAATGACAGCCCAGTGGAAGGACTGCCAGAGACCCGCAATTTTTTTAGATCATTATTTCTCAGATGACAGAAACTATTACAATGAGGAAATTCATGCACTTTTCATTTTTCTAATTAAAACATGAAAACTGTTTCTCTCTACCACTTAATTCATTGCTCGCTCTTTCTTTCTGCCTCCTCAACCACCTGCAAAAAGCAGCTCCTCACAGGTAAACTGTTTCTTAGCTGAGGGCCCAGCCTATCTCACAGGGTTCTGCAGTGTCAATGCTTAAAGAAAGGGCAGGAATAGCTGCCTTAAGGGTTCCCACAGCAAAATAACTGCATAATTTGAATTCCCCGTGGTCCCAAAGCAGGCGTGCTGCGGTCGCTACCTGGGCACCTGCGCTGCCCACTGACTGACAAAGAAGGGGAATCAAACTGCTTATGGGTCTGATCTTCCAATGCTGCTGCTGAGTAGCAGTGAAAATTCCATGTGATCATAGCTTTTACGGAAGATCTTGATAAAATATGCATTAGTATTCTGTTCTTAGAAACCTTGGTGTGGGGTTGGGTTTTTTTATTGCTTGTTTGAGAAGCCTGAAGTCCCCAGACCCCTTTGGCAGCTCTTTTCTAAGATCCTGGCAGTCCTGAGGCCTAAAATGTTGGGAGGTAGAGAGTGAATAAAACCACAGGCAATTAGCAACCAGTCTCAACCAAGACATCACTTCCAACCCTCGCTTTTCCTCTCCTCGCTGCCCTGCCTTGCCAGGAGCCCTGAAGGGAGCTCTGAGGCAGGCTCTGGATAAAAAGATATGGAGAAACATCCATTTTTTCTCTCAATAAATCTCCAAAATGTGGCAAAGCCCAGGTCTCCCTCTCCAGACACTGATGCTCCCCCACCTTTTGCAGTGTTTTGCCTCTACATGCAAAGCAGGAGACGCAGTGCCCTTGCCCTTACAACTAAGGAAGACTCACACATGTATACTGAGGCTCTCCTTTTCAGAGCGGCTCGTGGTGTGCGTTTGACGCAAGTTACTACACACAGTTTATGACATGGAGGTCGGACCCCACATGCTGGGATGGGCGAGCAAGGAGCAAAAGCCCTCAGAGACGTACAGCATCTCTCTGAAAAAGATACTTAAAAAAAAAAAGAAAAAAAAAGAAAAAAATCGGGCAAAAGTTTGCAGCGTGCACCAATAGCCTGAAACATATTGACTGTTCAAGACTTGCATATCTGCAAATTCACTAAAGGGACATGAAGTTATACAAACTCTAATAAAAAAGGAGGACAGAGAAACTTAGAAACCTTCACCCAATGTGCTCACCCCACAGGATGGGCACATATACATGAGCACGCACCGTTCCACACTGTTTCTCCATCAGCCAGCATCATCGCAGGCAGGCTGGCAGTGCCTGTCCCTGTCCCTGTCCCGTGCACACACGCGTCCCCGTGCTACTTGACTCACCAGCGTCAATGCCAGAAAAGCTCTTTCTGACCCCCCCTAATGCCCTGAATGACACCTGGTTTCCTACTTTGGCTTTGTTATTTTCTCTTTATTTTGCATGTAACTGATGTATGAATTTCTAACGCATTTTCATTTACATGGGAAAACTGTAGAAAGCTGTTTGTGCCCCAGAAGGAGACAAAGACACTTGAAGCAAAAGTAGATCTAGAGCTAAGCAGAATAAAACTCTAACTGAGATAATTATTTTTAATGACTTGGAACCAAAACTCATTTGGGATGAGTCCTCTTCAGACTTTGACTATTCATTTCCCTATCAACATAAAAATGGCAGGTTTTAGCCAAATAGTCTATCCTTACAACAAAAACTAAAGTGAAAGCTTGTTGCAACCTTGAATTCTGAGAGACGTAAAATTATTCATTTTATTAGAAGGCATATACTTATCTGAAATCTCCCACTTTTCAGATAATAAAATGACTCACACTTCAGGAATAGCAAATGATTGATTCTGACTGGTGCTTTTTTTTTCCGACCTTGCTTTTTTCCACTGGGCTGCGTACAGCATTATGTATGCTCTGTGTCACTTGTTGCTATGATTCCAGGAGTGACTTGCAGATACTGCAGAAGGAAATAAGTAGGCTCCATGTTCCTTTCAAATGATTCAGCAGGGCTTCTCTTCAAAAATAAAACTTTCTGAACACCATTCAGCACTACTGAGACATAAAATAAAATACTGTCTACTCCCAAAGAAGACAAAAGTAATAATAAAAAAATAAAAAAAACCCCCAACCCCCAGCCAAAACTCAATAACCATTTTTATTTCTGCAAAGTGACTCTATAGTACTCAGAGGTATTCAGGCTCCAAAGCTGTGCTGCACGTACTGATGTGAGTGGTTCGTTATTAGTCATGCAAGGCATCCCACTGACCTCACTTCAGCACCGACTGCAGAATCACAGCCCTGTTATGGGCGGGCCCAGTATTTATGCACACTTGCCAGATTTCACACAGCTCCTCTGAATGACATGCTCTCCTCTGGCCCTGCTTTCCTTTTCTTCAGGCGCTTCTTTCTTTCCTCTGCCCTCTAACTTCTGCGCGGCTTTTCATAAGAAGCGTGAATTTAACCAGCAAGCCTCTCCGCAAACTCGCATGTAGGATTGTACAGTGGTCACAAGGACTGCTAGACATATTCGTTAAGACCCCAGGATGAAATAGCACGCAATAAACCCGCTATGGAAGGATGCTCGCTGGCCAGAGCTAAAGAGCCGAGCTCAGGGTAAGAGCTGAGGGAATGGAAGAGACTTTTAAAACTTTCCCATTACCATCGGCAGACAGTCTGCTGAAAATACTCCAGGCTACCGGCTGATAGCACTTTTACTAGATGTTTTAAAAAGCTCTGACAAGCTTTCCTCTGAACCAACTGCTCCTCCTCCCAAATTTTTCTGGAAATAGTATTCTCCACAGAAACCAGGGGACTCTGATTTTCCTAAGAATAATAATATTTTAATGCAGAAAGTGTTGGAGCCTGGAAGTAGTGCCAGGTGTCCCTGCGTGCTGCGTGGAGGGAGCGATGTCCCCACTGCTGGTGCATTAACACGTTCCCAGTGCAGAACAGCACTTCTGGATATAGTTCACAGCAAGAAACTATGCGGGGTGTAACGTGGGAATAATCTGCAGAAGCAGTATTTTCCTTTCGGCTGGATTTTAACAATGAACGCAAATGCATATAAGGCTTTTTAGTCTGAATATTTCTATTCAAATCTTTTGATTCAAAAGCCTTTTTTTCTCAACCACTGATCATGAAAACAGAACCTAAAAACCAACCAGTCCTTTTCTGAGTCAATATTCTGGCTACAATGGTGCCATAATGTCACCTAAGGGGTTACAGTTTTTAACATCATTGCTAGCTCTTAAATTTTTACTGTCTATTTTAGTCTTTTTTAAATGAAAACAGAGTAATCTTAACGTAGAAAATCCTGCAGTTTTGCGGTGTTTCTTAGGATACTAGCTTGGTAGTATCCTGTCAGATGGCTGCTCTCAGATTACAGATAGGGTGGTATTTTCAGCTTTTTTGGCAATTTTTAAATTTTGCGATTTTGTTTCCTTATGATCCTGCTTTCCTATCTGTCAGTGTGTCACCACAGAGAGATCAGCTGAAATTTCAGACTCCATTGCAAGTCTCTTTGTCCTCTCCCACATGACACATTAGCCACACACTGCAGTACCCCAAACAAAAAGGGATAACTGGCAACAAAGTGGCCCAGTGCCCACACTGATGATGCAAATTTCTCCAAACCATGAGTTTTAAACCTCATTACTCTTGGATGTTTGTGCATACATGCCTGGATCTTTGCACACAGTTGAAAAAAGTTGCTAAATGAAGAAAAGAAATACTGATTTTTCTCTTCTTCCCTACAATAGGATATTTATGATGCAAACAACCCCTAAAATATGTAGACTTTCTTGCAGAGCCTTGAACATGCTGCACAGTCAGCAGAGTTGGAAAGTTCAGCTGCAAAGGTCAGGCAGACACATAGAAAAAGGATGAAAAATGTCCTGAGACTACCCCCACTTCACAGCAGAACAAGCAGATTATTCTGCAAGAGCGGTCACGATTTTGATTTCCCTACAGCTCTATTTCTACCCCACACAGATAGACAACCGAAGCAGCAGATGCAAGCAAGGATGTGACAAAGAAGAATGCTGGGTTCTAGTTTAACATCAATTTTTGTATCACCTAATTTCTTGACTGCAGTTTGCTCATGTATGTACCTCACAGGGTTGTTGCAAGGAGTAAATCTTTGCAGGGATTAATCGTTAAATCTGGGTTTTGAAAAGATCTGCATATTATATGTAGAATAACAGCTATAGTTCAGGTCACTTGATTAACTCTCCAGGCAATAGAAATTAAAAGATCAGCTGATAGCTATTGTGTAATTATCTTACATTGCATTTAGAAAACCTCCCTCTATTATCCTGGCATAAAATCTGTGCATAATTTGGCATAACTTAAAAAGCAGACAGGTATTGCAAATAAATACACCTTAGATGATTTCACAGTTACACAAATAGCAGTCATAATTTATTCTTCGATTCCCTTTGATGTTCCACTCCCACTGAAAACACATATGTCATTTCACATTATGGCAGCTATCCTGGAAATGAGCCAAATTCAGCATCGGTGTTAATAGGTGCAACCTGGCATAAGCCAGCCACGATACAGCTGCTGCCAACAGAGATGAAGCCGGTTCAAAGCTCTGTCAAACCAGGAACATGCCGGTTTTACACCCTTATGGTCGGTGTGTGCAGTTTTGCTCCCCTGTGTAATTCTATACTGCTGTCTTCTTAAATGTGAAGAATTAAATCAGAGAGAAGAGAAAAAGTAAAAAAATGCAGTAGAGAGAAGACGTTCCCCACAAAACACAATGGCCAGTTTTATAGCTCTGAGGAGCTACTTCTCAGCTGTGGTCCTGCAGTCAGAGCTGTTCCCATCTCCCTCTTGTAAGCTCTGACAAAAGACAAGTACCTTCAAAAAGAGAAGTGTGTTGAGCTCAGTAAAAGAGGCTGATGCTGGTATGAAGACTCATGCAGAGAAACAGGCATGCCATCAGTGGGGACGTGCAAGGAGCATGCTCCCCTGGGAACCCTGTGCATCCCTGGTGACCTCCACTTCTAGAGATGAGACCATAAAGGCTGCTTTGGGCAGAGGCATTTTTTTGTCTCTTCTATTAGTGGCTTCACAAGAACCAGTGGCTTCACAAAGAACTTGCAGGGCCTGAATTGCTGTGGAACAGGCTGCAAGGATAAGGATACCCCCACAAAACGATCCTTCCCTTCATCTGGAAATGGATAGGTAGGGAAGGTCTAGCTCAGGAAACAAGAGGGAAGACCCCAAGAAGAGATGAGTTGTGAGGTCAACCTCACAGTGACAAAAGCAACAGCAACCAGAGACTTGTCTAAGTGGCAAGAGCAGCATGACAGCGGTGAGAGCTATCTGGCAGTAAGAGGCAATAAACACTTAAATCAGATTTATACCTGGAAGTAACACTCTGACCAACTATTAATGAGGCTACTCTAAAGTCCGTCCCAGCTGCTGCTGATATAGTCCATAACTGAACTCGCTCTTTCATGTCTGACCAGTTCTTCCAAGCCACTTCTGGAAAAGCGAGACAGCGTGTTATTCAATCACATCATTTGGTAGGGAAATGCTCAGTCCCTGCTCTCTGCAAACGTCTGTAATCTCCACATCACAAGAACGGCAAAACACTCTTCCCTCTTATCTGTGGACCAAAGTCTGACATCAGTCCCACGCTGGCCCAGGCCCTCGGAGCTCTCGCTGGATTCCCAGGGTTCCGCCTGAGAGATGATTAATTAATCCCCACCCATCTAACAGAAGGACGCCAGCGCACTCTGTGCTCCCCTGAATACTGTGCAATCGTAGGATTCAATTTAAAGTTCCTAAAGACCAGCAACTGGCTCCTCAGACACTGATCTACCAAACAGTAGGGTGCTCAGCTACAGAATAAAGAAAAAGCAGGAGAGGGCATTTTAGGAGTCTATTGCTAATGAGCGAACCATCTGTTTGTCGTCTTTGTGAAAATTGGCTATTTATTCTGACATTTCCTTTTCCCCAAACAGTTTTCTGCTTATGGCCTTATTATTTTAACGTAATCTAATTTTAATGCTAGTACTTGTCAGATTTTTTTTAAAAAAACAATAAAGATAACTGTAGCTATGTTAGCAAATGGAAAAATAAAAATGTACCATGCCCATGAGACAGGAAAGGTGCAAGCTCTCCCAGTTGTGAAGTCCCACCACAGACACGCCTAGCTGGTGATAATTACACTCATTATTAAGAAAGAAAACCATGTCCACAGCTGTGAAATGAGTGACCACTGAATTCTTCATATGGGATCATTCTTCCGTCACAAATGAAAAAAGATGTTGAATACAAATGAGAAAAAACAAAGGAAAGGCTCACTGTTGGCAAAAACTTATCATAAATACATAAACTGGGATAGACTCTCCCTGGTCTGCCTTACCCAATTTACATGTCTCAAAGGAATGGGTCCATTTCAGGACAGCAGACTGTCCTTGGATGCCTGTAAATGTGAACACCATTTTAGCAGAAATGTAAGAAGAGGATACAGAGATTAATCAAGTTGTCCATCCATCTTCCGGTATCACATCTCTGCTGCAGACACCAGCAGCTGCTCCAGAGAAGTGCGGAAGAAGCCTGATGGTAAGTCAATATGGATAGTCTGCCTAGCCAGGAAGTCTCCTCCTTATTCTTATCAGCTATAGACTAGTTTCAAACCTCAAATATGAAGTCTTGTGGCCCTTTCAGGACTTTCCTTCAGATTTTTTTTTGGCTGTTTTCAAGCAGTGCCATTACTATCCTAAATCTGAGCATCTAGACAATGCCTATGCACTTCTAGCAAACGAGAATGTTCAAAAATGCAAAAAACCAGAGTATACTGAATTGTAAAATGAGGTCTGAGTACACACGAGTGGTTATTTTTGGATCTACCCTCCCTTTGATCTGTTGCCTCAAATCAGCAAGCATGGGCCAACTCAGACCTCAGAACTTAAATCAGGGTAGCCTGTTTCTTTGGATGGGAAGGTAGAACTTGATAGTATCTCTCCAACCACCTTCTGATATACAATTTAATCTCATCTGAGCCTGTATTTCTTTGTGCATGGTTTTCTGCCAGGTAGTAATGAAGAACGCTGCATTTGGCCTCAACATTTGGACTTTGGTGAGGTATTTATCCCAAACGAACACTTTGCTAGGGAGCCTTGTCAGCAGTGGCATTTTCTGATGCTTAAACTGAAGTTCAGTTTGCCAGACTTATGGAATGAAAGGAAAGATTTAAGGACTGACACATCCTGTTGCCATAAAGGTCTCACAAGAACACACAGCTCATAATTACATGTGACTCTTCTTTCTTCAGCCTGACGCCTTCCCCATCAGCCTTTGAGATGTCTCTGACACGCAACAAAAAGAGGCATAACGAGCCTTGAGCTAGTACCAACCTAACATCTTTGGGATGCAAACCAGCTGTCAGGGATCAACAGCAGCACTAACATCAAAATGTACAAATCAAGATGGTACAAGAGCTACATCTCTTTTGATAATCTATGTTTAATAAGCACAGTCCCACATAGCAGGAAGCTGGATCAGACCCCTCTATTAGAGGAAGAAGCTGGTCACCCCTGGTTTGTATAGTGTGCTAAACAGGGTGCTAAAGCACTGCATCAAGTGAACAGTAACCAAAATTTTTCTTTGATCAAGCAGCAGAAGACACCCAAATAGGAACTGCTAAGAGCAACCAAACTGGCACAAACTTATCTTCTGATGGTGAGTAAAGCTTAAGTGGCTCTTGCTTATCTGGTGGTTTATCTAAAGCACATTGAGTATGTCCACTTGTCTCTAAAGACACTGTAGACAACTGCTCCAAGCAAAGCTTGGAGGGGACTTCAAAAACATGTTGTTAGCATTCATCTATTCCTCGTTACTCCAACTGCATGCTAAGTCTGAAAAGATTTGGAAAAATGTTCTTCCTACACATACATTTTTTCCTCATTATTGTCTCTTGAAGTACTGAAAAAGCAGCTGAAGGCATGAACAGCTGCAGTACTGGAAGCTACAAATATGCTACTTATGCAGTAGTGAGGCTGGAATAACCGGAGCATGGTGCTACTCTTTTTCCAAAAGGAGAAATTTCGAGAGAGAACTGATAGAGCAGATTTTCCTGCTCCTCTAAGAAAAGAGAGTACTCCAGGGGCATGTGTTCATCAAATGACAGGACACATATTTCTGGTTTTACAATCTAATAGAAGAGGATAAATGCCTAAAACCTCCACAATAACCCAGAGTATGTCTCGCATCTCTATTCCAAGTTGTTTCTTCTGGGAACATTAAACAATGTGACAATTTAATTTTTTTCATTAAATGATGAGCCCAAGCGGTATCAGTCGCAATGTGACCTGGCAGGGAGAAGGACTCAAGACAGCCTAGTTACCCACTGGCATCCACTGCCAGACTGATAATTTTATTTGGTCCGAGAGTGACTGACCCAGGAATATCAAGGTTGTTGTTATAAAAAAACTACACCTCAAAAAATGGAAAAAATTAAAGAACAAAAAATGAGGGTGTAAGGTTATCTGATGAAAGGCTTTATCACAATAAGGATAAAGACCTGGACAGGATCAGAGGAATGACAATAGGTGGAGGAACCCAAGTAACCTCATCAGTGAAATCAGAGCACAAGGTGTGTTCCATCAAAGAAGAAGATTAAGCTGCTGTCCCTGGAGTGAAACCCATGAAGAGCTGAGGGGAAGAAACTTTCTTCATGGACTGCCATGCAAAATATGGGGGTTACTGCCTAAACGGGCATAGAGCTTACTACGGGATGCAGAGGGAAGCACGTTGGGTGATGGTGTAAAACCTATCCAGTTGGCAGTTTGTCACTTTAAGAAGACGAAATACCATATTTTGCAGATCCACCTGCTTAAAGTGGGCAGAAAAATAAATTTAGGGAGAGAGATGGTGCCACTAGACAACCCGTACATTTATTTTCTTTTTCTACTTGGCGTTGCTTATGTATCTCCATGGATGTGCCCACAAAGTCGTAAAGTGCACTATGGCTGCATGTTCTACATGCCCTACATCTGCATATTTTATTTATATGGCTGAATAAGACAGCATAGATACTTTTACTTATCCATTACAGTCTTCACTAACTGTGTTCAATTTCAGTTAAGCCTCTCATTTTGACATTGATGGGCTGTCATCAGGCTCACCTGTTCTGTGCTCACAGTGAGCAAAAGATGTCGTCATGTAAGTTTCCAGGAATGAAAATTCACTCAAAGAAAAAGGATTGAGGCCACTATTGCATATGATGAATGCGAATCACATGTCTGTTTCCAAAACTGGAAATCCCATTCTGAAATTTCTGATGTTCTGGACAGGAACCAAACACAATCTTCCAAGACCGTGATTCAGGTTATGAATGCCAGCTTGCAGAGGGACTGTGAATCAAGAATGGTTCCAGTGGGTTAAGAAGATACGCAACTTCAAAGGGCTAATTGAATCCCTCTTCGCATAATTCATCAGTATGGTCAGAACATGAGGAATCACAAGGACTTTACCCATTCTGGCCCGAATTTAAGCTCAACACAGAGCACCCAGTGTGAACGGAAACATAACCTAAGGAGCTTTCTCTATCTTTGTGTACAGTGACTAAGTAATAGTGACTTACCCTGGTTGCGCCTCAGAGGCATGCCTGGTATCAAAAGCTGCCCTAAGACTGGCCACCAGCACTGTAGCCACATAATACAAAGCATCAAGGATCAAGAGAAACAGACTTAAAATAACAGAGTTGACATACCAAGGTATGATCACACCTTGGTCACAGATCACACCCTGTCTCAAGCAGCTGAGAGACTTCTGAAGGCAAGTGAGGGTCTACACCAGCCAGGAGCATATAGTGGGTCTTTCAAACCAACCAAGTGTTATGTCTCGTGGCCCATAAGGAAGGGTGGCACCGTGACCCTCCATGCTGTGTTACTCAGCTGGCTGAAGCAAAGTGCACCTTCTGCTTTCACAAACACTGTATGTGCTTCTGACTTGGATTTGTTTGTTTCTGCTCTTTTGGGACAACAGCCTCCTTGAGTTAGCTGTGAATTTTGGAAACGGCATGGCAAGTTATGCAAACCGCGGCTGCTGATCTTAATGTTTTTGATATACGTGCAACTTTCTGGAAAATGTCTGGAACAACCTCTACCAGAACGCAAAAAGCAAATTAATGAAAGACAGAAACCAGTATCTTTTAGCTCTCATTGCCACTGTGCAGGACAGCATGAAACTCCTCTGGTTTACAGAGGTACTTTATCATCACTACATTAAGAAAGAGAGTCTGTTAGGGCGAACAATGCTGCAGCCACGTTACAGGAGAAAACTGGAAGAGAGAGACTGCAAATGTTACTCACCTTTTCTCAGCTGGCAATATATTTCCCTGACCCACACATGTAGGAGACCCATCCACAGTCTGAGTCTGTGCAAGAGCTTTGAGTAAGACTTTAGTACAATCCCTTTCAGCATGTACCCGTAAACAAGTTTGTCTTCTCAGCATAAATCTTCTTTTACATTATATTTACACTCCACTGAATCACTAAGGTTGGAAAGGACCTTCAAGATCATGAAGTCCACTGCATGTCTCAGGAAAACATTAGAGGGTTTATCATTGCTAAAATTTCAGATATACTACAGGAGTGGTTTAGAAAATTATTTGTTAGCTGTTAAAACAGTTAATGTAAGCCTCACTTTTAAACTGTAGAGTCTTTATGACAGAGGACCTGGCTTCTGCCTTTTCTGTGAAGTATTTGGGATATTTTGGGGCCACATGAACTGATAATAATACCCTGGCAATCAAGGTAGTGCAATCTAGGATTTTATAATGGTCTCTGTGATAGAAAAAGTGCTCCAGAAGAATTTGGGTATACCTATCTCTAAGTGGAAGCTTTATTTATAATCAAAAAACATTTCTACCTTGCCAGCTCTTGATTTCATCCTTTTCATCAAATCATACTTTCACAGGAACAAGTAGCTTCAGGTTGAAATCTCTTTATTCTTTGCTTTCATCCCTCCCTTATGAAAAAAAAAAAATATAGAAATGATGCAAATACTGGCCTCCTTGCCTTGGGTCAGCACCAGAAAAATGTGAAAGCATTAACTTTTTATATAATACTCCTTCTGTCTGCTACATACATTAACATTTACAATGGAAAATGTTGAAGACCTCCCACCTCCAGTTGTTCAAGAATTTCTTGTTTAGCATCCACTGCATACAGATTTGCTGGAATATACATCTCTGTGTCCTCAGATGAGTATTGTGTGTGTTTGTGAAGGTCTAAGGGATGGGGCATGCCAGGAAAGGTTTTTTAGCAGCTACAGACAGTTCTCACTGGATTTTCTGTGTGCCTCTAATACGCCTCTCAGTATTCACCTAGAGAAGACTGTGTGTAATTTCTCTGCATAGAGCTAGAACCTCTTTCCCCATTTTCTTTTTTTCTGCTCTCCCCAAGCAGAGTTTACCACAGCTGATGCCCAAGTGATGCATGCACAGCCCAGCGGGGACTGGTGTTCAGTGAAGTCACCTCACTCAAGAACATGAGAGGTACAAACATAAACGCCTTTTCCAATCACTTTCAAACCCTACAACTTTTTCAAACTTTTTTTTCAAGCAGTTGGTAGTAAGCGGTGAATCAAAAGAACCTTGAGGCTGATAGCAGTAATTCCCTGCTATTCTATGTTCTGGAATATTGCCTCAAAGGAATAGCCTCCAAGGAAGTCCAAACCTTCAATTTTTCTGCCTTTTTCAACTTTTCTTAAAGACGTCCCCATATCACCTTTTACACCTAC